>NC_087200.1:158515065-158535065 GCF_015104395.2 Macrobrachium nipponense
CATAACAGAAAAATGGAACATGAGTTCTTCATTTCCCATCCCAGTTTGTTTACAGCCCCAAGTGTGTTCGGATCGGCTGTCAGTTCAGTGCTTCGCTGTACACGAAATTCCAATTAATTATATTTAGACGCGAAGGGCAGAATAGACCGTGCCTTGTCCGTTCTTCGTCGGCTTGACGGGTAGCGGAAAAGAATCTTAAGAACGGACGTCATGATGACGAGACTTTGGGTGGTGGTGGGGAAGTGGGTGGTTCACAAGGGGTGAGTCAGTCCGTCTGGGCAGTTAACCCTTTGGTTATGTCCCCTTGGAGAAGTTGTTGTTGTTTTTGTTGTTTATTTTGCCATGGCCGGCTGGACTTCTTTTGTTGTATTCGTTGCTAGCGATTATTTTGGTGCCTCTCGTTCCTTGCGCCATGAATTTCAAGAGCCTCTGGGATGCATAACTAAGTAATGAGATGTTGATTAAGAAGACACGCTGCGTCGCTCGTCTGTTCCTGGATGAATTAATGGAATGTCTCGTAAAGCAACGATTGTTATAATAATCAAGATAGCGCAAGCCTCTGATGCGTTGGCCGTTAAAAAAAAAAATCTCTGCAAGAAATCCATGTGCGTTTTTAAACTTCAGTAAATGAAGTGTATGGAAGTTGATAATACATAGCAGCGACATAAATTATCTTCGGATAGATAGTGTATAAAAGATGAAATTGTCTTTAAAATTTCGTCCATGGATGGGGAATAACGTAATTAGAGGCATTTGTTTTGCAGCAAATGAGAAGAAAACCCCCATTATTTTTGGGATAGGCAGCCACGCTGCACTACAGAATTCTTTGTTTAATGAAGAATTTACTTTTCGTATTTTCCTCATCAGTTGGAAACAATATTTTGTTTGTAATCGCTTTCTGTGGTATTTAACGAACAGGTATTAGTTTTTTATTTGATATCAGAAAATCATTTTTATAGCATTAAAAGGACTTTATTCTAAGAGTAGAGTGGGTGTTACAATCAAGGTTATGTAAATAATCATGTATTTAATCACAAACCATATGCTTAGCAGCTTTTGTGAGATTTGACAATTTTGTATTATTAACATGTTGTTGATTAGTGTCTGTTATAGATTAAAGCATTGTGTTTTAGTAACATATGACGGAGATGGGCGTTTTGAAAACCTCTTATGTGAAACTCGCCCTGTGTTGTTCAGTTGATTTTTCGTTACCAGTACAAGAAAAAAAAAAATAAATAATGACTGAGAAGTTGCCTTGATTTTTTATTTTGGTTAGCTTTGATCTTACAAATTGGCCTTTGTTGTTTTTACGTGTAAACCATGCTTAAACTCTAACGTACTCGAAATTGTTTATGCCGTTAGTTTCCATTCACATTTTCATGATTTCAACTTTGTGAATTTTGATTTCATTGATTGTCCGTATTTTCGTTGTTGGGGTTAATGTAATGATAATTTATTGTAGTGAAATATTTTATTCCTTAATTTCGAGGCTCTAATTGGCTTTGTATTAAGAGAAGAAATTGCGTATCTCGTAATGTATTAGCAGTGATATGGGTGAAATTGAACTGTAGCATTGGCCAGAATTAGCCATTTCGCGCTGTCTTTTAAACTAGTGGTCAAGAGTTCATGTGATTCCTTTCGAAACCTCGGGCATAAAGATGTGACTCAGTTCTTAGAAACTTAGTTTTGTCAGCAGGCCTGCAAGTCTATTACCAATTTGGATCTCACTCAAAGGTTTCGTGAAAGTTTAGCCCTATTCAAATATAATTTATTTATTTTTACGATTATTAATTGATTTGCTGCTTCAGTTTATAGAGACTGTCCTTTATCACACCTCTTTGTCATCTGCCATATGGTTTAATGGATCATAAAAGATTAAAGAATTTTTAGTGCTCTGCTGGGGAAGGGAGAAATTGCTGTTTGGCCATTGTGCTTTGTGGGAAGTTGCATCAAATTCAGGTATTTGGTGAAGTATATATTAAAGCACTGGCATGTCAGCTTATATTAGGTTCGTCTTTACGGGAAGGCTGGGACAGGAGAAAATATGCAACAGTTGACCGTTGAGGATATTGTCTTTTTTGCAGTGCTGTTGGCCTGAGTTCTTATAGTCTGCGATGCATCCCGGTTCGTTTTTGTAAATGTATAAGTGCATCTCAAGTTTAGCGGGTTAGGACAGTTGGATTGTTGTTCTCAAATCTCCGTTGACTCGAACGAGATGGTCTGTGCTATGCAACTCATTCCTGCAATTCATCCCTTCTCCCCAAACAGCCTTACTTTAATAACAGCTTTAACGAATCGTGCTCCCTCCACGTCACCTCCTCTATATGACGTTCATTACAAATCTGTCGAGCGCTTCATCACAGACAGGAACTCGATAAAAGTTTGTGCTCTTTATACGAGTTATTTATTTGAAATTCATGATTTATTGAAGCCTATGACTAATGCTCGCGGTGTTTGTTTTTGTCTCCTGTTTTTAGAGGCTGGAGCGTAACAGAGTGCACATGATTTGTGTAGTAGGCCTAAAATGTATTGTCCTTGTTTACGTTGTATCATGTAGTTTGCATATATTAAGTGAGACTTGTATTTGTTGGGACTAATTGAATTTTCAGTTAAGAGACTTGGAGCATATGAGGAGCATATGTATGAATGACGGGTTGTATAATGAGACGGTATTTTGTTTCTACCGTAATATGTTTGTCTTGTGCAGTGCCTTTTGTCCAAGACGGCATATTATGTGTCAACCACATCATATCAAATCATTTTTTTTTTGTTCTTTGTTACTGGCGGTTTTCCTGCTCTCTCATTTTTATTTTCTTTATTCTTATAGGCCAGATAGAGTACTTTGTCAACAGGCCAAGGGGGCTGTCTGAAGGAGAATCTTTACTTCAGTTATAATGCCCGTGGCTTCCACTCCCCAACCAAAAGAGAAAATCAATAAAAATGCAAGTCCAGATTGTATGCATGCATGTATGTATATGAATATATATGCATATGTATACATATATATATTATATTATATATATATATATATATATGTTATGTTATATATCTATCTATATATATATTATATATATAGATATATATATATATATATATATATATATATATATATATATATATATATATGTGTGTGTGGTGTGTGTGTGTGTGTGTGTGTGTGATTTACGCACAGTGCAAATCTCCCTGTCACATAGTAGGATTATTACTGTAACTTTGTCAGCATTATTTGAATGGATTTTAAATTGTAGATATTTTTTGCTAATTTAAAATGCTGCTCTTAAGCTCCACAGAGAAATAAAATAGTAACGGAATCATTAAGACGACAAAGTTATTTTGAAAATAAGGAGATGATGCAGGTCAAGAGGGAATGAGAGATTATCCTTTGAATTTCTGTATATACAATTATTATATACTATATATAGATATTCAAAGGATAATTTCTCATTCCCTCTTGACCTCCATCATCTTCGTTATTTTCAATACTTTGTCGTCTTCATTACTCCGTTATTTTACTATATATATATATATATATATATATATATATATATATATATATACACAAATTACGCGTATACTCGTAATGTGTAAATATATATCGTATTTTACGTTTCTCTTGCATTAGATAAGAACAGCGCTGTTGCAGTTTTTGTGTTAGGAATAGTTACATAGGCACAGGAGAAGTAGAGGCCTAAGTATAATACAAGTAAACAGAATTCAGTTTGCAATAACTGATTGGATGAAAGTGAAGTTACAGGGTATTCAAAATACCGATTTAGAGAGAGAGAGAGAGAGCAACTCCGTCTATAAACACGTTTTTATCCACTTAAAATTCACTTTCATAAACACTAATAGACCCTTGCACCTTGGTACCCAAATTTTCTCCTTGTGTATTACAGTTATTCAGAACGATAATTGAATTATTATTATAATTAAAGACCGTAATTTGATAATTTGGTAGGTTTCATACCTAGTAATATTAGTACTTTGATTGCGGGGTTAGTTTTCTCAACTAAGTCGTGTTAAACAAAGAGAACGCTGAAGACATAACCTTAGGCAAGTTTTTAAGTTTCCAGGGCGATAAAGGCATATAATGCACAAGAGTTAAACAGTATAAAACTGTAATTTGGAAGGTCTTATAAGTAATACCTTGGCAGACCATAGGGTTAACTCTGACAAGGATTGACGGGGCATTACCAAAAGGCGAAAACTGAACCTAAGCACTCTTATATTTTCCATTGACCCTCTTATTTTTGTCATAAAACCCGTATAATTGAGGTTAGCTAGAAGTAGTCCACATTGGGAATATGTTGGGAGGGAATTTGATGCAGTTGTTTTTATCCATTAGTAAGACTTAAGTACTAATTCCAATCAAGTTTTCATTGTTTCCTCCCATGATTTTTTATGCTGATTACGAGTTATCTCGAGATTTTTACGTCATTGCATACAAAATCACCCATTATGCATATATAATTTATATTATATATATATAATATTTATATATATTGTAATAAAATGATAAATTATAGATATTTTATTTTCAAAGCAGTCATTAGAATATGATGATAGATATTTAAATCTGTAGATAAGTGTTCAGGATGGTTGCTCTTAATCTAAGATGCAAGAGTATTTCTGTTATATTTCACTTTTTGTCAGGCTTACGTATCAATGTTTTTAATTAATCTGTGTGATTTTAATGCTGAGGAAAGGTTTCGAGTTTAGTGTTTATTCCATGATGTTGTAACCACCTTAGTGTGCTTCGTTTCTTGATTGCTAGTGCAAGATTTCGGTTAATAAATTTTTTTCTGCTACAATATTTATTATCTGAATATTAAAACCAAGTGAATTACCTGTGTTCTTTATTATTAAATGCATAGGCTATTTGACAATTCAAGTGATACTGACAGTTTTTTCGTTTCCGTTTCATACTGTACATTGAATCAAATCACAGACACTGGGAGGTTGCCAATGTACGATATTGAAATTATTAGACTCTTGGGACTGGCTAAAGCGAGAGAGCATCATTTCGAATCTTGGCTGAGGACAGAGTAATCGTTGATTCTTAGTTAGAAAATTTTGGGCCTCTGTTGGTCCAGGTAATAAATTAGATATATACTTATACGTTAATCAGTATTCTTTGACATGTTACACATTATATATATATATATATATATATATATATATATATATATATTATATATATATATATTATATACGTGTGTGTGTTTGTATGAGAGAGAGAGAGAGAGAGAGAGAGAAAGGCATTTATGTATGTATACATCATCCTACCCTTTCGCATTTATTGGTGATGGTCCTGAGGAGATGTAGCCTTCTACCTCCAAAGCATTCTGAGATGAGATAGTCAGCCCTGTTCCCTTATCAACCCTATCTGAAACGTGCTACATATAACTGACTGCCGAGACATAATTCACTACTTGGGATGCAGATGAAATGAGATTTGAAGGAATGTGCCCATAGAATTCTTGTTTTATTGTAAATCAGGCCTGTAACCTCTCACTGATGAACCTAGCGTCCAGATTACAAGAGTGTCTTATGTTTACAGGTGATGCAGAAACTTATGAAAGTGTTTGTAAAAGGGAGAATTTTAAGAGGAATGTGGGCAGGAGTAAGATTATATGAGTAAATGGAATCCAGAGGGACGAAATAATGAATGTTAATGTGGGTGCTGTAAGGGTAGGAATTGTTGATTCATATAGGTATTTTGGGCTGAATATAACTGATAATGGTATGGTGAGAGAAATGTTGAATCACTGAACAGCTGAGGCAATGATGGTAGCAGGATCTGTAGAAGTTCTTTGGAAAGAGAAAAGTGGATTCAGTGATAGCAAGAAGAATTGTTAATCAACTATTCTTAATGGAAGTGAGGTAGAAATATTGAATGATATGGAAACCTGTGTGGATGAATTGTGCCTGATGTAAATGCAAAATAAGTGACAGATAGTAGATAAGAATGGCTTTGATGAACAAGCAGCATAGAGTTGCTTACAAGTGTATTCATTGTGCTTCATTGTGTAATAAGTAGGGTGGTGTGTTGTTAATAAGCCACCTGCGTTGGTATATGAAGCAACCAATACTAATGGGAGTTTTTTATGTATGGGAAAGGTTGAATGTTGCTTTGCTTTACCTTCAGTCCCAATAGTTCTGGGAAATGGTAGCTAACTGGTGACTTAAAACAAAGAAATATATATATTGGTATATATATATATGGTATAATATATATATAGGATATAATATTAATATAATATATATAATTTTATATATATATATATATATATACATATCTATATATAATATATATATATATATATATATATATATATATATATATATATATATATATATATATATATATATATATATATATACGTACACGAAGGGCGATGATTTATATTAGGGAGTATCACTATTTTATCTTGAAATATTGTACCTGAAACAAATAGTTCCCACATGTAAGGCACCGCTGCAACTAACTCACAGAGGCAACTCGGAGTATTCCAAGATTTTCATAATTTCATCGCTATGATAAATTTATTGCGCTGCTGCAAGGTCTCAATCATGGGCCGGGGCACTTACGTACTGTAGTGACATCGAAAATGGACACAGCGCGCGAACCACTATCCAAATATTCTGCCATAGCCTTTCGAAAAAAAGAAAGAAAAATTTTGATGTTTCCAGCTTGAGTTTAAATTATGGGAGACTGTTGACTATGTTGACCAACAGACTCACTATCGCATCAGTAATTATAATTGTTCAATTATAAACAACTTCGGCAATATTTTGACTGCATTTCAAGCTTGATTTATTCTTTAACTGAATAACCTTTTCGCCGTGGAAGCATACTTATGCATTGAGAACGCCGTGAGCCAAAAGAATGTGGAACTCTTACACCTATTTCTAATGCCAAGAAAAGAGAATATAAAACGCGTATGGCTCGTCAAATAAATAAGGAACTCTTGTGAGGAATGTAACTTTTAAGGGAAGCCGCTGGCAATATGAACTGGCTCACATAATGCCTAATACTTTACAGTATATATATGCTTACATATATATGCATTATTTAATATTATATGCGTAATGTGTGTGTGTGTGTAAACTGTGCTATGCTGCGCATGCGGTATGAAATGAGTATCGTCAGGGTAACCTTTGGCAAATTATTGGTTAGATCAATGTCAGAAAATGACAAGTTTTAATCGTGAATATAATTTAGTTTTTCTTACGTACAGCTGTGTTTTTCACTTACAGGGTAAAGCCATTTGCGAGACCATAATGTCACGTATTATTGATGATTTTTATTATGTGAACTGACATGGCGTAGAGCAACCAGTCTCCCATTGCTTTTCATGAGAACTAAACAGGGGAGAGTGATTTTGTTGTACTGTAAACAACTGTGATTTGGAAAGGGGACGGGAGTCCACTAGATTCTGAAGTACGGCTTAACCAAATGTGTAGGCAAGCAGTTTTAAGACGGTGTGTTAAAAGGTAGTTTCTAATGTAGCCAAAATTTCATGCTTCATCACTTCATCCATATATATATATATATATATATATATATATATATATATATCTTTTTCTCTTGAGTGGGATAACTAACCTCATGTTATTGTAGCAAGTGCCGAGAGGAATTTGATGAAATTATACATAATATGTAGGTATAATTTCTTTCCACAAAACTTACTGAATGCCGGAGATTAAAACCTGGGGACATATCTGAAATATATATTCTATGTGTATATATTATATAAGTATATATACATATATATACACATGTATATATCTGAAATTCTGAACGTGACAGTATACAAATATTTCCTCAACATAAAAGAAAATTCGTTCGTATTTCTCTCTTGTATAGGAATACTGGAAGGTGAAGTCTTGTCGTGTTTCTTTGTGTGATAGCAATAAATTTAAATTAATTACTGTAAAAGTTCCACAGGAATATAACGAATTACTAGAAAACGGAACATGAATATATGGCTTTGTGGTCCTGTGCCCTACATATCCTGTATTATGCTTTGTTGAGATGCGTATGAATATTCGTATCCTGTTTAGGTCTTACCGTATATATTGGAAGTTTTGTATAGGTATTATATTGCTTGATTTTGTCTCCCTATCTTAAAGGGAAAGATTCCTGTTGGTGTCAATTTGTTTTTCTTATTTTAATGCTCTCTCTCTCTCTCTCTCTCTCTCTCTCTCTCTCTCTCTCTCTCTCTCTCTCTCTCTCTCTCTCTCTCTCTAAGGTATATTCATACTCTTTTGTGCTTTTCCGCCTTAGCGAGAGCCACTCTTAATTTGATAAATGGCAGAATTAGAGCTCTGTTGACGCTTAGAGCTCAAGGTTCATTCCTTCTGACAGTTTGTTTTTGCATATGAATTATACATACATATTTAATTTGACATTGGTAAAGGAGAAATATTTTCCATTTGATACTTTTATTCCCATATCGCCGAGCTAGATTTGCTCCCATCGATCCCCATCGTGTGGGAAATTCCTTTAAAATGGTTGTGTACCTTTAATATAAAAACTGTACACGTTTCCAACACTGTTTATTTCTTTTGCATGTCAAGTGGTAAAACTCTGAGCTCATTTAAAAGGGAATAACGATATAACTAGATATTGGAAGTTCATTGCATATTGGAACTTTTCATGCTTCTGTGATATAATTAGTCGACACAACTTGGTTGTACACTTTAGGATCAATTTGTTGTTTGTGACGTTTAATATATAATGGTAGCGCTTAAGAAGGATGCTGCTTGAAATGGGCTTGATATGTATTTGCCTTATGTCGTTTCATGAGGTTTTCTTTGTTTCACTGTTTGTTGTTGTTACTTTTGTGATATTTTAACTTGAAAGTATCACATGAATAGCATCATGAAGTGAGCTTTCATAAAGAGTCTGACGGAACGTGTAATGGTGTTCTGTGTTCCTCTTCCCAGAAAAGGAAGCATTTTTATTTATTTTTTGTATTAGTTTTCGTTTTAACACTGAAAAGCAACTTTTTCGATGTCGAATGTCTTGCATTAGGGCTTTTATAGACTGTCTCTTTGAAGAATAATGCCATCATTGCTCATTTTGAAGTGCTGGGAGAGGTTGTTGCTAGTTTTACGACGCGGATTATGGCTTGCAACTTATTATGGCTATTCATTCAATTTCTCTCGCGTTTTTTATTCATGGATCACTTTGACCATCCAATTTTATTATATAATATATATATTACCGAAGCGATGACTGATTGAATAAGTCTTCTTTTCCTTGTAATTCAGCTTCAATTATATTTCAATATCATCCATTATAATTAGTGTAGTAGATACGGGGACTTGATCGCCACATCAACATAATTCAAACATTACAATTTAGTAGATAAATCGCTGACAAATTTTGATTTACGATACTGTTCTTTTTTTAACTTGATAGGTTTTACAAATTCTTGTATCCTTTTCTTTCCAACGTATAATAACCAAACAACTCAGTAATATATATGAATAATTCCTTGTTTCTTCATTTTAATGTCTTATTGCATTCCATTACGGGCTTGCATCAGGAAGACGACAACGGAAATGAAGGCAGGGTTGAATCTGCCACGGGTTGCATATATTGATTTGTTGGTCATACCTTATATTTGAGTTTTGTCCGTTCGTATATAATTTTTCAAGTTTTTTTTATATTATTGATAAAGGGTGTTGGTTCTTATATAGCTGCCAGTTTCCTTGCTGAAAGCAGCTTTTTCAAGAAGTTATTGAGAAATGTCGGAATCATTCTCAAGTAACAAATACATTATTTAAATACTAATCTATATTCAGCTGTTTAATTGATGTTCACATGGCATTTTACATTTCGTCACTCAGTCTTGTGTGTATTAGGTTTATTTTGTACTATATACAAAGGGATCATGAACTTTTGGTAGACTCATATCGGATCAGTTCACTTGATGATTGTAGGCCTAGGCCCAGCCTATGTTTATATACATCTTACTTAGATTCTCGATGATTGAATTTAATCCTCGCCTTAGGCCTAATCTCGAACTTTCCTCTTATCAACAACTGACTGTGGTGTGTTATTTTGATATGGAGTGATATTAAACCACATGAGGTTGAGGCACGTTAGACTATCCCATGTTTTCGATGGCAAAATGACCAGGAATTATCCCTCTATATATGTGATATATATATATATATATATCCCTCTATATATGATATATATATATATATATATATATGTGTGTGTGTGTGTGTGTGTGTGTGTGTGTGTGTGTGTGTGTGTACCTACTGTCTTAATAGGAAAGATGATTTATGAAGTTTGTGACAGCGAAGAAACAAAAAACTAATTTTTCAGTATATTTTCTGTCTTATTTTCTTGATCAATGAGTTATTTTTTCGTAAAATCCTATACCACATTACATGTGTCCCTAGTAATTTTGGCTTACATGAACACTTATATGGGTCTTTCTCATTTGATTTTTGGACTGCTTATTTGCGCAAGTTTGGTTTTTAAATAATCATACTTTTTTTAGCATTTTTGACTATAAGTTGTAACATAAAGGACAGTATTGAATGTTCTTTTTACCTCTACCTATTATTGTTTGTTTGTTCCAGGGAGATGGTGCCCTTTTATTGTGATTCTTCATACATATTTCTTGTTCGTTTACTTTGTTCTTAAGAAGCTGTTCTTTGTCCACGAGAGCTCCTTTTTTTTGTTTCTTTTTTTTTTTTTTTTTTTTTTTGTTTTTTTTTTTAGCTTACTTTTATTGTCGTTGCCTTCCTTTCTGGCTGTGGTTCGTCTTTCAGAGGAACCCGTGGTTGAGAAGTTTCAAGGAAGAAATTGTTTGCATAGAAAATGATGAGAAAGTTGGTTGAACTCGATGTTGGAGGCAAAGACCCCCTTAGCAACAGCTCTGGATAGAAGTCTTAGTTGATATTCTCCTTGAACTCATTTTGGAGTAGATTATAGAATACGTATATATACATCTCTCTCTCTCTCTCTCTCTCCTCTCTCTCTCTCTCTCTCAGCTTAATTATTTAGAAATACATATACATACACACACACATATATATATATATATATATATATATATATATATATATATATAGATATATATATATATAATATATATATATATATATATATATAATAAAGATCGGGACTGAGATAATCTGGAAGCAGCTGAAGCAGCAGACAAAGGAGGAAGGAGCTAAGTAATACAAAGCTAATTTATTTCTGTCAGAAAAAATTACTGTTTTCACATAAAAAACAGTCAGTAAATTGACAAAACATTTGGTTTAACAAAATATTCTCCATTGTAATGAAATATGAATGTCATCAGATGAAGCCAACGTCAAACGATCATGATAATAATTGTTAGAAGAATATCACCATTAAAGAATGAGTACATAATTAACAAAACAAGTAAACATTATTCATGAACGGGGGAAACAAGAATTAATTGACAAACACGAGTCATAATCATAAACAACCATCAACAGAAAGTCAATCATCTGTCATAGAGGGACTTCAAAACAACGAAAAAGTAGCCTACATGGCGAACAATTTCGACTTAAAATACACATTTATATAATTCAAATTTTCTTGGAAAGTTTTGGAAGGGTTTAGCTTTCAATTGGTGGACTGAGTCTAGGCCTTGATATGTTTGTTTCGACGTTTTCCTCTTTTTATCAACCCGGGCACAGTTCAGCGATGTGGCTTTTTACTTGGAACCATTCCTTTGTTATAACCTTCCTTGGGCTCCTCCTACCTTTTCCTCCCAGATAGGTGGTGGCCGCCCTCCGTGGTTTGGGTGGGGTGGAGGTTGTCATGTGTATAACCGTGAGCGCAGTAGTGGGTGCAAGTCTCAGGCCATTGATACTAAGCTTAGGTGTGATTAAATGGTGGAATATGAAGGAGACTACCTTGGATCCCTTTTAAAGCAAGACGGGACGAATTGAAGCTTTGCGTAATATCCTGAGGCATTTGCATTTTCGCCAGCGCTGTAATGGTGCTCGGAAAATTTTCATTTTTAAAGCGTGGAAAGTTTTTCAATGCGTCTCTGAAGTGGACAGATTTTTGGGTAAGCATCACTTAAGAGATTTTTCCCTCCCGGCCTTGGTGGCGGTTGGGAGCCGGAGATGAGGGGAATGTGAGGGGTTGCCGGCTCCCCCGGATGTGAGGGAGGTATTTTCCCATTCTCACAGAGAGAGAGAGAGAGAGAGAGAGAGAGAGAGAGAGAGAGAGAGAGAGAGAGGGGAGAATTGGCTAAGGTAATGGTGGCGACGAGGCATTGTGCTGTTGAAATATTCATCTGGCAAATCCATTCATACAGGCTCGGATTTAAGAACAAAAATAAGTTTAGAGCCTCGAGCATTTCGCCTGCTTTTGCAGACAGACGTTAAAGGATTTCTTTATCGTTTCAGCGGACGCTAGTAAGCTACCGGCTGGGGAATTTAGTCCCTAAATATTTTCCGCCAGCTTAGATTCGTTTTTGCCGCCTTCTCTCAGTGTTAATTTCCCCCCCGCCCTCTCTCTCTCTCTGTCTCAAATATATATACTATATATGTATATTTATATCTATGTATAATATATATATATATATATATATATATATATAATATATATATATATATAGTATGTAAATATATGTATGCATGTATATGTATGTGATGGATATAATATATATTATATGTAAATGTGTGTGGATGTGTGCATATATAAGCAAAAAAGAATGAGATCAGGGTTTAAAAAAGTATTCTGCAATGCGGTGGGGAAGTGAAGGAGATATTCCCTTCCTCCCTTCGTAACCCGCCTCTTGAATCCCCACCTATGGAATTGAGTCCTTATTTTGGGGGTTTTCTTCTCTTTGGGGAACCCGGTTGTTGTAAAGTGCCTAGGGGATAGAGAGGGGAGGGTAATTTAAAGGGATTAAGTTTCCCCTTGGAGTATCTCACAATTACCGCGTTCCCGAACGCCGAAAGGGGAAGATTTCGATAGTCTTGAAAGCCATTTGCTCTTATGTGCAGTGAGTCTCTTCGGTTATAATTCGATTTGTTTGTCGCCAAGGCAGTGGGATGTTGTTTCATTTCTTCGGCATTAGCATTAGAAACTGATCTGGAAAGTTGAGGTCTAATGCTAGAAGGTTCTGCTGGGTAGAAATGCTTAGATAGATTCTCATGATTGTTTTGGCAAGTTCTGATCTCGTTAAGTATGTATGGTGTGATGAAATGCAAATATGAACTATTTCTGAATTGTCCGACATTATAGACAACACTCGGGCATTTTCTACAATACATAATTGCTCTGTACAAAACATGCATTGACTTACAAACTACGATATTATTAACTGTTTTAATCAATAGTTATATTTGAAAATATTTTTTAATATAAAAGCCAATACATTTAGGTAAAGTTTATATTAGTAATAAGGCAAGCGTATTTTGTTTCCGTAGCACTGCGTATAATGTTATTATTTGAATCGAAATTACGGAATATTAATGAAATGTGTTGAATATTCCATGCTGCCTAAGTGCGATGAAGTTAGTTTTGTCAATCTACAGAATTCCTAGGCATCTTAGCCTATACAAATTCTTGACTTCATACTTTTCGGTAATACGATTATATTGATGGCTTATAACAGTACGTTAAGTATGTATAGTTTTCGTGTAAGAATTTACTTTTTTTTTTGGCTCTTTTTTATTATCTTAGGAAAAATTTGTCTAGTATCAATAACTTTTATTTGTGGAGCCAGTCGATTGGAATCCATTATATTATTTATTTATCAGTCAAGGTACTGCGTCTGTTATTAATTTATATTCATATTGTTGAAAGTTTAAACAGTGAACCGACGATTGAATGCTGACCTTATGAATTTATCAGACCAGGAGAAATGCACTCATTTGTATTGTATACGAGATTAAGTAAATCCCACCGATCTTTGAAAAAGCGTACGGTTTGTCCTTTGTTTATTAGACCAAGATTCCCTAGTCATCAGTCATGTCATGTCGTTTATATAAGTCCTGCAGTTATTTAATTTCGTCTGTAGCCCAGGCTAGTTGCATGTTATAGGTACATCTGCTCAGACCAGAATTGTAACTTTTACTCACTTGCTTAAACTTGGGTGACAGTGAATCTAATAATTCAGCTTCTAAGAAAGATCACGACTGATGTCGACAATGATGTACATATTCATATCGAGTTCAGGTTCTATACTGAGAATCGGACTCTGCCCATCTCAAACTTGGTGGGAAAAGGCTTCGTTTGCTGCACGTGGGTGTTGGCGTATATGGATGGTAATTTGTCACTTTTGCACATGACATTTTTTACTTGGAAAAATTAAGCTAATTATAACCCATAAATTAAGGCACTTTGACAAATGTCCCTTGCGGAGTTTTGTACATTCTTTTTTGTCTAGATTTTGTGCCTGCATCTCCCCGTTATCAAAACAATTATTTCTGGACAGGCGTTCTGAAAGTTTGATTTTTTTTTATTGCGGTTAGAGATGACCTCTACCAATTTTGGTGTAATTAGTTTTTTGCAAAAAGTCCCCTACTGTAAAATTTGTTACTTTCCTTGAATTGTTCAATTCCACAGGCTATGGTTTCCACTTCCTTCAAAAACTTAACAAATCTCAAGAATAAAAAAAAATTAGGTCTAAAGTGATTCTAAAATGCGTAAGACTGTTTTCACTCACTTCGTCCAATCCCGTACCGTTATTTAATGGGCATATTGGCATACGTGAAAGTGAAAATAGTCTTGGACTTTTTAAGATTCTATCTAAGATTAATATTTCATTTTTTAATTCTTGATGTCTTTTAAAGCTTTCAAATGAGTGGAAACCATACACTGTCCATAATGAACCTTTTCTGCCCCATTTACAGGTACTTCTCAGAGTGGGCAACGCTAGGCTTTGCGCGATGTATATATATATATATATATATATATATATATATATATATATATATATAATATATATATGTATATATATATGCTATATATATATATATATATATATATATATATATATATATACATATATGAAATTTAAGGCTTACAATAGTAAGCGGAATACCTGTGCAGTTTGAGGGAATCGGTTGATATTAAGGTCACTGTGAATTTTAAAAATACACACAAACACACTATATATGATAAAACCACAACGTCACGTGATAGACATACGCAGGTGTACTACGGGAAAATAAATTACTTTGTATAAAAGTTGATGAAAGTTTTTATTTTGTAAATTTCTACCTTTATGTATCAGTCCTCTTGAAGATGTCTCAGAAATAAAGGCGAGATCGGTCAGGATTTTTCATAGACATTGATCCATAGTAACTATCATAGTTGTTAAATGAATATTGTATCGCAAGTGTTGCAGTCATTATAAGAAGTTAATGGTTCTTAACAAACAACGTTTTAGTGTACAACCCTGTCATCTACACCCCACGTACTACGCCGTTGTTGGTTTTACCATAACATTTAAATTTTCATTAATTCCCAGACTCAGAACCTCATAGTCTGATAGAAAAAAAATTATTCCTTTAAAGTGTCGTTTAATACCCCTAAGTAGACCTTGATAAGATCGTTACATATTGGAAACTGAGATCCGTCTGGATAACATCAGGCATTTAGAGAAAACAAAGCATCCAACAGGCAACTTGACACCAAGAGTCATTAAGCTTCAAAATCAGTTGGGGAACGGCTAACGAAACGAGTGCTTCCCCTACGGCGGTAATCTCAAGCAATAGAAGGTGTAGCCTTTTGGCGACCGCCCAGCAACACCAAATACTCGAACAAAGTCAACGGAGCGACCCTCCACAGATCAACGATGCTGAAACTTAAGCGAGGGAGAGAGATATTTTGGTTCTCTTTCATGGAATCTTCAAAAATATCTACCTATTGGCACTGATAGCTGCTAAATCAAAACTCTCTCTCTCTCTCTCTCTCTCTCTCTCTCTCTCTCTCTCTCTCGTTTAGATCCGTTATCCATTCATCGGCACGAAGTAGGTAGCATTTCTAGCTCTTGGGATTTATAGGCGAGACAGCTTCACCTGACGAATCGGAATGGCCAGCATCTAACCAAGCAAGCTTACATAACCTAACGTAGTGAATCAACAGGTCCAGGAGTGAGTGGTGCTGGTTAAAGGGCATTCCGTACCATTAACAACTCTATTTCGGATAGTGAATTCTAAATAGAAATTCAGTGTGAAATAACTTAGAACTGTCAACTATTGATGTAATATGTTGAGAAGGTTGTAGTTTCCTTTTATGTGCTGATAGAAACTTCTCAGGTCTGCTTGACTGGTCACTACGACATGTGATATTATTTTACACTGTTTTATATCTTTCAGATATTTTCTTGGTCAGATATAGAGAGTTTACGATCTCTTGAAAGTGTTGTTATATATGTATGTATATATATACATACACACACCCATATATATATATATATATATATATATATATGGGTGTGTGTATGTATATATATACATACATATATAACAACACTTTCAAGAGATCGTAAACTCTCTATATCTGACCAAGAAAATATCTGAAAGATATAAAACAGTGTAAAATAATATCACATGTCGTAGTGACTTGTGTGTGTGTGTGTGTGTGTGTGAGTTCTTAGAATAGTTAGTAATTTTACAATAACACTTTTGTTGACAATATGTTAGCCAGATCGTGTGAGAAGTTGTAACTTGTAACTCTCTCCTCTCTCTCTCTCTCTCTCTCTCTCTCATCTCTCTCTTCTCTCTTTCTCTCGTCTCTCTCTCTCTCTCTCTCTCTCTCTCTCTCTCTCTCTCTCTCTCTCTCTCTCTCTCTCTCTAGCATTGTTGAGAAATCTGGAAGGAAAAACTGAGCAGTTAAGATTTTTTCTGCTTCTTATAGCCGGTTTGGATCATTGAGTAAACCATCGGAAAGTTTTAATGGAGTCGTAGACTTTTGTCCTTTAAATCTTGTCTCTGGCTCGACCTGGTATAATATCTATTGGGTCCCAGGGCTCCTGCTTTGTGTATTAATTCAGGGACGAAGTGCGGGGACCGATAACATGGAGATGATAACGGCCTCAATAATCGTAATTTCAAAGTTTGCGTCGTCGTTTTTCTTAAGAGTTTTGTAATTTTGTTTCAGGAATCTGGGTGTTGTATCTTGTTAAGATAGATCTTACTATTGAAAGTTTATGATCCTCTCGTTGAACGCTCATCTGGAGCTGATTTTAGGGTTAAAAAACTATGGCTCCCCTTTTTTATTTGTACTGTACCATATTATCCTCCTCTGGATCTTTCTTCTGGATGTGTGAGTCCTCGCTTGCTGCCTGGAATAAATCTTTCTCTCTTAGTACATCATTAGTAATCCTCACTTCAGACAAAATTGTTTATTTTGACCTTGAGCCCTTTTTTTTTGAAAAGGTTGTCCAGGAATAAAGACTTATGGTTTCTTTCTACGTTCAAAATACTGTTAAAAGAGTGCAGAATGTACACGAAATTACTTTAATTCCACATGAGAGTCGAAAGTCAAAATAAGCAGAGTTAATATGATAAATATGCACGTTACGACCATAGCTAAAAGTCCAGAATCCTCGTAGTTGATGACCGTGTTAAGCAATCTGTTTAAGTTTCTAGCGAGTCTAGACTTAGGGACCCAGTTTTTGCTTCAATTCAACTGAAAGTAAAATGCTGTATGGATACATGTGGAGGCTGGAATGGGGAATGCTAATGTGCTTTTCTTTTGTGTTATTTGGTTTTTCCCCGAAATTTTAGGGATCGCAAATATTTGTCGTTGTGCCTCCACTGTTGTCAATATCATTCTTGGATATTTTTGGCAAATTTTGCCCCCCTCCCTCTCTCTCTCTCTCTCTCTCTCTCTCACCGACATATATGTTTTTATATGCCCATACAATGATTATTATGTATAAAGGCGTGTTTCATAGCTTGGTGTTGTTAGCATCATTTTTATAGCGAATTGTTCCGAATTATACTGGTCTGGTTGTCTTCTTTTATTTTGTGGTGTAGTATTTTTTTAGGGTCTGTTGTTCTGAGATTCTCATTAGATACGAACAGGTGTAGTTTGCTCAATAAGAACTGGCAAGACAAGTGTTTTAATGGTGTGTCTGTTTAGTTGAATTTAGCAGTGCAAAATTTTTGTAGCCAAGGAACTGTATATTTTTGAGACGAGAGATAATGTATCATCTAATCTGTTCTGTGTTTAGTTTTTAAAGGCCCTCTTAATGGTTCTCGCTTGGTCTATCAGGTGGGCCACCCCCCCTTTTTTTATCAGTTATAGCCTATGGTTATCCTTAATAACTGCAATAATTGTTTGTGTAGATACGGCAAGGGCGCCAATAGGCCTAAGTAGTTGCTTTTTACTCATACCGTCATATTTATATGTTATTTTATTTTTTTTTATTTTTTATTTTTTTTTTACAATATTTGTTCATTTTGGAAATTACACATACCGATGCTTAGTAAAGTATTTACAAACACACACACACACACACACACACACACACACACACACACACACACATATATATATATATATATATATATATATATATATATATATATAGTTATCTTATTTTAATTTTGTAAAAAAAAATATCACATGACCATGTCCATCTACTTCGAATTTAGTATTCTTTTTTCTTCATTTCTGTTATTTTTTTTATTCCCTTAAAAGTTGCATAAGGTTTTGGACTGTGGACTGAAAGATCGCAATTATAAAGTCTCTAGACAATGTGATTGTATTTGAAATTCCGTAACTACGGAATATTGAGTTGATGTTGATGTTTGGTGTGAATTGTTGTTGCTAAAGATTCTATATTTTATATATGACTTTTTCTCTTCTGAAGGATCAAGTGAAATGGCGGGGAATTAAAAGAACTTTCAATGATTCAATATTCGTTGAAAAGCCTTTTCAAAATGAACGCTCATGCTACCAGCCACCCGTGATTCAGTGTCTCGTAAACGTTGCTGTCTAAGCCTCTCTTGTTAAGATATTTAAGCCAGGGAGTCTTCAAGAGGTTACAGAGACCTTCTGTTCCCGCTGCTAAGATTTGCTTGTTGGAGTTTGCCGTGTTGCTTGGGGGAACAATAATTAAAGCAATTCAGATTACAAGGGCTCAGTTGTTGGTCTCACCTGACGCGTCCTGAATTATTCCCGAGGTTACATTCATCGTTGCTTGATGGGCGCTCTTGGGGTCAGGTATTTTGCCCTGGGGTTAGTAGGTGATTTGCAGTGTTTCATTGGCGCTAAAGCCGCAGTTGGTAAATGAGGCATTGTAAGCTGAATGTGGGAACTGTTGCTCTTCTCTGAAGTGCTGATCACTCGATCTCTGCGAAATTAGTAGGCTAATATTTTCATATTCTTTGTCGCAGAACATCTCCCCTTAACTTGCAGCAGAAGCTTTCCGTTTTAAGCTGTTTAGGTTGACATGAAATCCAAAATGTTTCTCTCATTCCCTCTCCCTATATAAAGTAGTTCCTGTTTTATTTCCTGAAATGACATGGGTGTAAAGTAATTCGTCTGCTGTAAATTTCGCATGATTTCACAAATCCCCTCATTTGCGGAGCTCTCATTTCCAACTAGATCGGTCCTGGCGTTGATAAAGGTTGTATTTTGCAGATCCACCTCTGCATACAGTCTCATGTCTGCTGTGTTTACGGAAGCTAACGTGGTGTGGGTGTTTACTTAACGTAAACACCCGTTGTTTATATTTTTTTCCCCTTAGAAACGGCCGCTGTAGCTGCACAAAGGCAAACAAGGGATCCCTTTTGGAGATTGCCTTTGTTCTCAGGAATTCAGAGGTCGCAGTATTATGTAACATCTTTGGGGGATTTTTAATTACGTTAACCAAACAAAGGCGCGGCCTCTCTTATCTCAGGTGTGCTCCTGAGTGCTATCTTTGGCAGCAGGTATATCCAGTGAGGGAATAGGGCACACTCTCTCTAATATACATAATACACATAAAATAAGTACTTTTATTTTGTCACATGCTTAG
>NC_087200.1:158537565-158542565 GCF_015104395.2 Macrobrachium nipponense
CATATACATATATGTGTGTGTGCATGTATGTATACATGCATGATGTATGTATGTATGTATGTATGCATATGTGTGTCTGTGACTGTATGTGTGATGGTGAAATGTAATAATGTGCTTCAGGCAGCCCTATAGTTTTTTAGCCATTGTAAATAAATTCCAAGAAACCTGTATTAATTTGTGTAAATAGCAGATTATAGCAAGTATATCCAAAGGGTGGGGTTCGTGGTCCTGGATCAGTTATAGATATATTTATAATTCAGGAACCCAGCTTAATTGGAAACGTAACCACTTAGGGGTGATTCTTTTTTAACTTCAATATTTTATAACGTACTTTTGTTTATTCTTTCGTGTACCTACTTAAAAAGAAAAAGAGAGAGAGAGAGATTGATGATCGGGGTAAAGGGCCAGGCAGCCCCTTTTTATGTAGTATGTAGTACTATATAATAAAAACACGAGTTTTGAGAAATATTAAACTCGCTCTTCTTTCCTCGTTATAAGATGTGCTGCTGAGAAAGAAGAGTTGGAGTTGTGGGAGAAAATAACTCCAAAATTATTCTTCTTTAATCAGACCAATTAATTGTTGTCAGGCAATGATCATAAAGAAGTGACCATTTCTGTCTATGCAAATGTTCATATTAAAATTACAGTTTATGATGGTTTTTTTTTGCGTGTTGTAGCGTAAGGTATTTTAGGTAAACATGCAAATTATACAATGATATCGGGCTTGTTTCGTACCCAGAAATAGCTTGGGTTCTTTTTATTTTTTCCTCGAGTGTGGCTTTGGTGCTTGTGGTGGATTTAAGGTGTCCTATATAAGCAAAATTAATGTTATGTTAGCTGTAACTATGCAAACCATTACGTCTTTTTTCGTCTTGTTTATGGTTATATCACACGTAAAACTTCAATTACGTGTCGATTACCTAATCTCCTGATGGACTTGACGGGTCTTTGAGGTTACCAAAGGCCATCGGGGTTGAGTTCCATCCCTTTGCTTTTTTCTATTTTTCTTGTGGGTATTTTTCTAATTTTATATGATTAGTAAGCTTTTACTTAATTTTTATTTTATCAGTTTGTGTATAAACCCACCGCACTTTTTACTTGTGTGGTTGCATACAACACTTTATTCCATATACTAATGATTTGTTTTATTTTGTGTATTGTGCTTTTGCACTTGAGCAGTCCTGCGTTGTTGAATTTTTCATTCAAGTCAGAACTTTTTATGAATTCTTTTTGTTCGTTTTTCTTTCGCCTACTTTTTATTGTTATTTAGTTTGTCTTCTGACAGCGAAAGCAGAGTTGGCGATGAGGCAGTGAAAGAATCCTTGGTTCTTTGCTGGAAATTACTTGTAATTTGTAAGTCAAGAAGTTGAATGCTTGGGAGTTTAGATTGAAGGACTGTGTAAATCGACAGCTTTTCCATGAGTGAAAGCTTTTTGCATCCTGCTGAGTACGTTCCTGCTTTGATTGGTCTAATTATGAAATGCTTGTTTGCAGCACAAGGCTTTTTGTGTTTTATTATCCTAAGAGCTCGAATGAAAATCTTCAGCGAAGATGGAAGAGTCAATTCAAGACTTCATTCTGAAAGAAGTAGCCGTGGAAAACGTGCTCATAGGAAGAATGGGCAGGGCGAAGAGGTGATGAACGTATGTGTGAAAACTGTCGTGCATTTTTTGAATGTTGAAGATTTGTAAACATTTGTCAGCATGTCTTGCAGTTTGTGTATTAGTAAAATGTTCATATTAATATTGCTTCGTTGTCAGTGTTTCCGTTACTCGGATAACGAAGGGTATCATCTCGATCAGGCCTCTGAAGTGGCTAATTTACACATTTAAAGATATTTCTTATAATGACTTTAGTGCTTAAGATATTGGTGTCTTTTGAGCGGGCTTTTAGAATGATTGTCCCATCGACAGGCTAATAATGGGTCTTGAGTTAATCCGCTTGTGTTTTTTACTAATTTACATAGACTTATTTCATTATGAAGACGTCTATTGACTTTAGTTTTCTTGAGTAATTTGTTTACTGAATATTTAAAAGTAGCAGAGGTAGAGGCTTAATGAAGACAGTAAAAACTGTATAAGGATAGTTTTTTTTTTTACTGTTCTATCTATACAAAAGGCAATTTATGTCTGTTTGTTCGTCCCTCTGTCTGTATGTTTGTTTGTTCGCTTATGCACGCCCAGACTATAAAAGCTAGGGCTACCAAATTATAAACCATAGACTCCTTCTCAACCCAGGAAGGTTTTAGTCAAAATCCGAAATTCGAGGGCTGTTTCTAAGGGGGGGTCATAACCCCTCTTTTCATACCCATTAATTTTTTACAACTTTCGGAGTTGACATCTATGTTAAAGTGCTTCTGTAGGTACAAAAAGCCTCCATAAGGCACCCTCAGTAGTAAGGGTTGTAAACCCCCACCCCGGGAATGGGGGCCTGAGGGTTTCCCACAATATTAGGGGAGAAGGGGATCACAGCTACCTACCTACCCTGACCTTGGTAGCAGGGGGCTGCAGACCCCTCTTCGGGAATTAGGGCCCAATGAGTCAAAGATGTGCCTACTGCATTAAAATTTGCTACCATAAGTTAACGTAAATAGCTACAAACGCATTTAACATCAATATCAGAGTTTAACTATAGGCTTAGTTTTATCAAGGGCCGTTAAAGGGGAGGCCTTGCAATGAAAACCTTTGCAGAGCAACCTGTCGCAACATGTACACGCCTGCCGTTGGCCGGCGGTGCCTGACTGAGCTAGTCAGTGACGCAGAAGCATTGGCTTGTGAAAGATGTACGTCCATGTCATTTAGTGTGTTCGAAGGACAGGTACAGCTGCTAGATGGTATTTCAACAAATTAATTTTGATGCTTAATAGCAGCGATATTGACCCAGGTAGGTGTGGTTAATCATAAGGGAGATGCAAGGTCACAATGCTGTTCTTTTTTTTATCCTTAAAATAATCGTTCTATTCAATATTTTCCATCCTGGTGTTGTTGGAACTGGTAATTTGGTGTATAGAATAGTCAATGAGAAAAAAATAAAAAATAACCTCAAGAAAGTATTGCCATTATCGATATTCTTCGTATTCAGTAGGACCTGAGAATACAGTTAGTGGTTTGGCGACTCTAGAGTACATTAATAATCAGTCACTTAATTATGGCTTTTATCGTGTAACTATTGGTTCTTTCGTTCATCTGGTAGCCTGTAGCAGGACCCACCCTGAGTGGGTCCTGGCCTCTAGTATCCTTTTGTGTGTCAAGAATTGCAACAGAAAATTCTCTGTTTGGTAAGTTCACGTGATAATTAGGAGAGTTCGTGAGTTCTCTTTCATGAATGTTGCATAACACCTAAGAACCCTTACATAACATCAATTCTTTTCTTAAAACTTTTAACGGCGCGTGAGCTCATTTTTCAAAGAGTCCAGCGGAGTTAATATGGGCATTTACATAATGCCTCTTATTTTTTAATGTTTTTCGGATGTTTTCCTTTATGATAGGACTCGGCACTGTAGGTCTTGCATGGATATTAGTAAGATTCACAAACAAAAGATTTAGTTACCAGCATTTGTGTATATATTTTACAATTTGTATTTCTTGAATGAAAATAGGTTAAGTGACTTGCACATTCTTGGTTACATGGAATTTCGTAGACTAATTTTCTTTTTCTCTTTGTTTCAGGTGGGGAAATTCCCGGGGTAGGGAGTAAGAGTGAGTGAGTGAAAATGCAGTGTGGAGAGCGATTCACGAAAGGTGTCGTTTAAAGTGTAATTCGATAAAGGTGCGGTTACAGATATATTAGCACTCCTGGATGTTTAATGAGGGTGGCTCGAAGGGGTGAGTGTATACAAAAGCAGTTCAAAAAAATACGTCGGACTGACCCTTCTTTACTGACCACCACCCCGCTTCATTTCTCTGTATCTCTTCCTTTAGCCATCTCAAGTTTTTTGTGCTTTGTTTTATTTTTTTAATTTTTGGAAAGAAAATATTAAGAGGAATAAGAAAGGAAGGGAAAAGCGAAGAGAGCCTGATCGAAATTGATGGTAGCTTGAAGGGGTTGTGTGGAGTGCGAATTGAAAGCAAGAAAAGGTTATAAAGTGTGATCATGTAACTTTTTGTGTAGGTGTGTTTGCTTTTCTTACTCTCTTCACCTCACTGACAAATCGTAGCACGTACTGCAGCCCCCTCTTCAAAAGTGCAACTTGAACACCCAACTCCACCTTTCTACTTCCCCAAAGCATATCCCAGGTGGCAGCTGCGTGAAGCGCCGGTTTCAAGTGGATGATCCAAAATAAAGGTAAGAACTGTCACGTGACTCTGGTCATCTTATGAATACAAGTATTTTGAAGTCGTTCTTATTCGGGTATGTTCATTATAATCCATATCCCATGTGGTGACACTTTTTTTATTATTGCCCATTTAATTTTAGAATCTTGATCCTCATTTTGAGAAGGTAAAACCCCAGTCTGTTTTAGTGCTTGCAACTGGTCCCACTGTATAGATCTGCACCGGATTTTGTAGGTCTATGACTTCTTTTCCAAGAATTTAGACATGAAATAATTTTGCTGTATAAATACAAATAATTGAGATATAATTTGAAGGCTTTATTGGCAGTGAACAAACTAACTCGAAAAGCGTATTTTAAAAATGCCCCATTTTTTTAATCACCCTAAAATCATTTTGGAGAAAAGAGGAACATACGGAATTAAAGTGGCAGTGGCAACTATTCATTTGTGACAAGTGCCTCCTACATGGCTCTGTGATATTAACATTCCTTAAAAGTACACTGCTTTTTCATTATTGGTCATAGTAAAAGGAAATAAGGGTTTACTATTCCGTAGGTTACTACATGCATATGAGCTGCGCTCACATTCACGTACATTCTTATACTCAAACGCAAAATTTATATATACACACATACACACACACACACGCACACACACACACACACACACACACACATATATATATATATATATATATATATATATATATATATATATGTATGTATAT
>NC_087200.1:158547565-158587565 GCF_015104395.2 Macrobrachium nipponense
GCTTTGATTTTCAAGGACTTAACCAAATTTTATACCCTAAGGTGGTGGTTTGTTACTTATTCAAAGTTCAGCCGTATGTTTTGTCCTTCCATTTTCATTTCTTGTTTGGTTCGAGCCTGGAATAATTAAGAGTATTAGATTGAACCTGTCTCTACATAAAATAAAAGTTGATGCAGATATCTGAGTTACCGTTTTATAACTAGCTATTAGTGGTTCTGGTTATTTTATACACAGGTACAAAGGAAAGAGTGCTTTGTACAGTTTATTTATTTATCTATTGCTAGCTTTGCAAATTTTGTTCAAACTTTTTCCCTGCTGGTTCATTACACTTGAATGGCAAATGGAGTAGCTCTTTATTCATATTGATACATTTTTGTCATAATGTTTAAAAAATGATCGATTACTGATAAACGTTATTAGGATCTTTAATTTGTGTAGACCTCACAGGACCTTAAAATCTTGCTCCCAGTTCAGTAAAGTTTGATGAATAACTTATCAATATTTAACTCACTGGAAAGATAACAGCGCTAGACTTCCAACCATATACCTATTAGGGAGGTTGCGTTAAAGACTGGCTTGTGACCGTACATATTTGACATTGCTGTTGTATAGCAGTTGTAATATTTGCTGAAAATTTAACGAGTGCACAAATCCTTTCATGTTTCTGTCAGTGCAGTCAGACGTTAAATACCTTGAACGTTCCCCTCTTAAAGTGGCGAAGCGTAAGCAAATCCTTGTTTAGAATTAAAAGAAAAAAAGTTATTTATCGTTGGATACTGAAAAGAGAAGGGGACAGGGTTTAGATACGACAGAGAGAGTGAGAAAGGTGTTTAAAAAGGGAAGAAAAGACGTAGGGGAGTTTTAAGATGGCCAGAACCTGCCTTGTGTACACGACCCGCAATCAGCGGAAGGGGAGACCGAGCGTGTGTTATGCATTTATGTACACAAGAAATGGGTGCAAACCTTAGGGAGGGATCCCGTGTTTTATAGATGAAATGAGTTACACAGGCGGGGCATCCTTTGAATTCGTTGACATTCCCTCAGGATTATTTAGACGGTTCCAAAATACCCCAAGTCCGTTCAGTCTGACGTTGAGGGAGGGAGGGAGTTCAGGCTTTTATACTCTCTCTCTCTCTCTCTCTCTCTCTCTCTCTCTTATTCATATATTTTTTCTTCACCGTTCCTTTCTTCCTTTGGAGGGGGGAGGGTGTCACCAGGAAGGTAAATTCCTCCGTTTTCTCGGCGAGTTTCCGGAAGTGAGGTTGCTAGCCAGATGCCCTTTCTGTGAAACCCACCAGACTGTTACTCGGATACAGCAGGATGAAGTGGTGAGCATCTGTTTGGAAGCAGTCCCCAGGTGATGTAGCGCACGAGTCAAGCGCTGTGCCATTCAGTGATAGCACCCGCTTTTGTTAAATACACCTAGCAAATACATGCGCTATGTATACTAAAAAAATAAATTATATATATATATTATATATATATATATATATATATATATATATATACATATATATATAAAGGTATAAGCCACGAAGGAAAAATAAACAACGGAGTTCTGCAAGATCTTTTGACTCAACGTCCTTTACTCAGCAGATAAACTCTGCTGAGTAAAGGACATTGAGTCGAAAGATCTGCAGAAACGCCGTGGTTTATTTTTCCTTCGTGGCTTATACCTTTATTTATTTATGGATTTATCCGTTCCAAACTTCGTGATTCAGTTATACATACATACATCATCATAATTAATATATATATATATATATATATATATATATATATATATATACACACACACAACCACACACACGTATATAGTATATACATAGGGATGCAGGCAGGACAGCTAATCACTCAGATTAAATGAAGATAAGAGGGCAGTCGAAACAGACTGGCACATAAATTAGACATGTGTTATTTTCAAGGCTGTAATAAAAGAATAAATATTGTTGATTATCAATACAAATAAATTATACAATAATCTCTCTAAAAACAAATGTAAATAATGATAGATTAACCATTGCTGGAGGTACCAACCTATATAGAAGGGAAAATTCGGGATTGTTCAGTTTATTGCCCGTTCGATAGCTGACACCCAAAGACTTCTCAAGGTATGCGCCGACTCTCACAGAGGTGTCACCTATCGAACGGGCAATAAACTGAGCAATCCCGAATTTTCGAATATAAGAGAGCATGCCAAAAAAATGTGGTAGTAACAATGAATATAAAAAGTTTAAAACCATTACAAGGGCCTCCTCCGAACAAGCACTGTCTATTCTAGAATCACTAACTATCAAACAGACAGTACCATTGTTGAATGCCCAAAACTCCTCCTACCCCCTCTACGTCGTGACCGGCTTCTTTGCTTTTCACCTACCCACATTCCGGTCGCCCTCTTTCTCCCTTCTATATAGGTTGGTACCTCCAGCAATGGCTAATCTATGATTATTTACATTTGGTTTTAAAGAGGTTATTGTACAATTTATTTGTATTTATAATAAACAATATTTATTCTTTTATTACAGCCTTGAAAATAACACATGTTGTCTTGAAACGTCGGCACTAATAAAGATGATTTTATGTACCAGTCTGTTTCCACTGTCCTCTTATCTTAGTAACCTACATACATTCATACTCGTACATAAAATCTCGACTATAATCGTAACTACTGCCTCAATCTACTAGTAATAGTTTTGACAATATTATTGTAATCATCAGACAGAAAGGAAATTCCTTGAAATAACAGTTTGATTTTCCATTTGTAGTTATAAGAGTATCTTTTTCTTCTGTAGTTCTGATGTCAGTAGTACAATCAAAATTTGCCAGTAACTATAAGATTCCGTTTGTCTGTGCTTGGTTATTAATCTGCGCTATGTATATATATATATATATATAATATATATATAGATATATATATATATATTATGAATATGATTTGTACCCTTGAAAACTGTATCCTTGAATTATCTTTTTTTTTTTTTTTTTTTTCTGAATGGGCGAATGTGATTAGTAATGACATTCTTGAAACGTAGTCATCATCAATTTAACTCTCCATGGAAACAGTGGTCCTAAAGTGACAATACAGCTCAGCTTCGGAAATGCTGACACCTCTTTGAGTGGCGCGATGTCGAAGGTTGCTGCATAAGCAGAATAGATCATGTCCTGTGTCCATGCGCGAGCGGAAGCAGATTTATATATATATATATATATATATATATATATATATATATATATATATATATATATATCTAGATATATAATATTATATATAATATATATATATATATATACACATTTATATAGTATATATATATATAGATATATATATATATATATATATATATATATATATATATATATATAGTATATATATAATCCATGTATATATATATAGAGTCCACTGTAAATTCGACAGTGAAACGCAAGTGCCGTTAGATAGCAAATCTTAACATTATGTGACAAACTAACACTTTCACTCAGAGGTTTTCCATAAACAATAGAGTGGACACCAAAATTGAAATGTGAATTTTTTTAACAGCAGGGAAGCGATTGATTGTAAATAGTTTATTCTTAATAGAACAGTTTTTATCCCGAAAGCTTAACATGATATCACAAAAGGTACCACTGGGATTTCGAATTAGTTTAAAGGTGCAGCTAGAATTACACAATGAGTAAGTTCCTCTGTAATTGAAACAGACAAACAAGATACAGATTCTCGCCATAAAACAAGGATGCTTAAATGTTGCAAAGGTTTTATATAGTCGTGGGATCACAAATGTATGCAATCAAAACTTTTGAAAAACTAAAATGTAAATGGAATCTTTTCTCGATGTTACTTGTAGTCAACACACCGTCAATGTCACCAATCAAAGATTTAAAAATCCCTGGTTGAAGTATACAGTCCACATATGTTATGAAGATATTTAATGAATATCTGAAAAATTAAGGACCTGAACGTGGAGAACCTGACTGTGAAGTTTCTCTCAGACCTTCTTCCGGAACAGTTGCTCCTGTTCCTTAGTTGCTTGGCTTTAGTCGGGTTGGCAGTCTCAAGATGCTTGAGAAACTTTTGCCATTTGCCTCGTCGATATTGAAAGTCGCCATCGATGCACCACAGACCTTCTTTTCTCAGAACTTATCGCTGTCATTTCTGCTTCAAGGGCACAAGTCTATCGCAGCTGTTATCTAGCTTTCTTCTTTAGAGTGAAATTTTTTCACCGTGATACTTTAGAGTCGCATGGCGTCACTGAGTTTCAGGGTGTACACAAAGACTAGGCACGAAATTGCATGAAAGCCATTCCTGTCCCTGTTATGTTTTTTGTTTGAGATTAACCGTGTAGACACATTATCTTTTTCTCCTGAAGCAGCCTGTGATGAAGAATATTCAATGATTCCATTCTTATCAAAAGCTGCATGGGTATATACACAATATAGTTTGCTGCTTGTGACTGATCTTGCCAAGTCCAGGGCGGACCTTTATATTCCAGTGTGGCAAGATGGCTGACACCTGCCCTCGGGCCACTGTCAGATGTTAGTGAACCGTGTTGTCAACCTGTAGTCTGTTGTCCCACAAGACTTTATTCACTACTTTAGGTGTTGGTTGTCCCAGGCTCTAGGTGTTCCCTCTTAGCCAGCCATCTCTGCAAGGAGAGGACTACCTCCATGAGTCGTCAAAAGGAGCTAAAAAGTGAAAGTGAGAGGAAGAACTGTGATTGGGAAAATATTGTTAATTTTGTTATTTTTTTAATAATTGATAATGGATTGATGTTTCGTGAAAGTAAACTTTATGATACTTATTTTGATCAATGATACTTAAAAATAAAATGCAAAGAACAATACGAAGATATAAGTGCTTAATTAAAAGTAACATCCTCTAAGTTTTTGTTTATATATAATATCGTTAGGTATGCAACATTATATATATACTACATACATATATATATATATATATATATATATATATATATATATATATTTATACAGTATGTATGTATGTACGTATGCAGGTATGTATGTATCTATATGTAAAGACAAGAAGGCGGGGAAGAACACCAGAAAACGTTCGTGTATATACTTAATTTTGTTACGTTTCAAAACTCCAGGCTTCATTTAGAACCTATTAAAAGAACACAAAATAAAACCGCGAGAAAAAATAAAAGCACACATATAAGAAGCATAGTTTTTTACAATGTAAGGTTAACTTAATTTTAAAATTGTATATAATTTTAGTTTTCACTTCTTTGAAATTTACTATGTCTGTATTTTTATTTTTCACGGTTTTATTCTGTGTTCTTTCATGGCTTGAAAATGAAGCCTGGAACTTTGAAACGTCGCAATAAAGTAGTATGTGCATGAAGGGTTTCTGGTGTACTTCCCCGACATCTTGTCTTCATGATGTTGTGACCAACTACCACCTTGACATTTATATATATATATATATATATATATATATATATATATATATATATATATATATATATACAAATGTCGTTTAATATCCAATCCACGCTACTTCGGATATATCCCCGATGGGGAATGATCATCGAAGGGGAATTATAAGTGGTAAATGGATCGGTAGCGCCGGGTCTCGATCCCTCGACACAGCACCTTTCCAACGACTCCAGTCGACGGTGACCACTCTCTTGATAGCTCGGTGATTATAGTGATTACCGTCGTCTGGAGTCGCTGAAAAGGTACTGTGTCGAGGAGCTATTTTATTTCTTTCAATGGTTTTGGACTCTCCCGCCTACGTACGGTAACTTATCCACCAGCTTTAGATGGGTACCATCATCTGCTGGGGTTAAAAAGAGGGTTTAGGGGTAGCAAACACCTCTGGCGAAACCACCTTTCAATAAGGTGATATTTATATATATATATATATATATATATATAATATATATATATATATATATATATATATATATAATATATATATATATATATATATATAGAAATAAGAGTTCTTGGTCACTTACACGTGACATTATTTATATATCTTTGGGTGGATATGATATAACTGTCATAACTTTGTATCTGAGTTTTGGAGAATGGGTAATGTTCCGTATGAGGGCGCTATCATAAATATGAATCCAAAATTGCAATTTGCTTGCAGGTTGACTCCGATAACCTCCGTTAGAGCCTGACACCAGGTGCAAGAATGAATATGAATCTGTTTCACAGTTGAGACCTAACAACGGTATTTATCAGAAGGAGAGAAGTTAATCTCTGCTGATATTTCAGATGCATAGTGAAAGTCATTACGCCCTTCCCAGCAAAACATATTTTATATGGTATATACATTTCAGTAAAGTAGGGTGTTTGCACCCTACTTCTCGTTTGAAAAAGTTTAGCTAAACATCAGCTAAACGGCACACTTATTAACCTATTTTTTTCTCTGTGTAGTTAGCTGATTTTGGATGGCATTTGAATTAAGGTACAGCCTCAGTTGTACAGTTTAATCAAAGTACGAATAGGGGCGAAGCGTTCTGGCAAAAAGAAAATACTTTTGAAAAGTCCCTGCATCTCTTCCAGAGATTCGCTGTGGAATTTCAAGTCTGGAAGGCAATCTGGAAGGGCTCATCGTCCTGTTTAGTTGGCAACGGGTCTCAAGGGATCGCTCGGAAAATCTAAATCCAGGCGTGGACGTGAGGTACTTTCTTTGGGGTGGGGGACGGGTCCGTTATTTGAATTATCCTTAGCCATGCTCTCAAGATGCATGCTGGGTGGAGAGAGAGACCGGGAGGCTTTGGTAAAAGCATGTATCCTGTTATGAACTGTAATTGGCTAAAAAAAAAATATTGTATCTAAGGTCGCTTTGAACCCTTATTGAGTGTTTTGTTTGAGGCTGTTACGGAGATGTTTAAGACCACCTCGAATGCGCTGTGAACGTTTTGCTTTAACAGCGCTGGAAATGCTCAGGGTTTCTACGAACTTGGTGTCAGATTTTCTTTCAAAATTGCGTCAGAAAGTGCTCGGTTAGGTTTTTCATCCTGTTCTGGTGGAAATAGGCTATTTTAGCCAACTGAGCTGGATATGGGCCATTTTCGCCTACTATGAAGAGAATATTTTTTTCTTTCTCTCCTGTTACTGTTGGCACATTCGTTATTGTTTGACTTATTTTGTTTTATATAATTTTTCAACTTTATTTTGTGAGAACATACAATTTCATGTTTTGACTTATAATTGACTGAGTTCTTGTATTCGCAACTGCAATCGGCAAATTTCTTTTACGACTAAAGTTTTCTTAGTCTCAACTCCATCAGCTTTATGGTCCAGTCTAATTTAGGAGTTTCATTATGCGTTCCAAGGGAAGCGTCATGTCTCCCTAGGTGCCCATTGCTTTTGTCGTCTATTCGTTCGTCCATTTGTCTTTTTCATGGCAACGTTAAATGTACTTCTATGATGCTTGCTGGAATAATTGTGCTTCGATTTATCTATTTCATATATTTTTGGCTGCCTCCGGGGAAGGATTATCATACATCCTTGTCGTTGGCCAGTTGATTATGTCTGCCTTTGGGTAGCAGAGATGTATGTACGATTTCTTCCGTCTCAGAATTAAACAAGAGAAGCCAAAACCATCATCGACTGACGAGAGGTGGTAAATAAAATATTATCAACAGTTGTTGTATGTGCTATTTATTTATCAGTGTTATATATCTTTCATAGTATGGATTTTTGTATGTTCTGTTTCGGTGGATGTGTGGGGGATATTGTACTACTGTAATACCTTCCATGTTATTAAATTTTTTATGATTTCTGCTCGTTGTGGGATGAATGTCGAAAGAATCATAAAAACAGTGTTGTACATTTAAGCCAGGTCTGATTGCCGCTGATATAGAAAGTACATGTTTGGAGCAAAGTCTTTCATATAATATGTCTTATACCTTATTATGTAAAAAAAATGCACTAGGGAATCACCAGAGAGCCATGAAAATTTCAAAACTGTAACACTGCCTTTCCTCGAGTGTAACGTTTTTCATGTCGCAGTGACTAAAAAATCACATCTTTAATCAGGCGAGGTTGTGAAAATGATTGGATTTCGTACAAGAACATTTTGTGACAGTCTTGGCAGGATCCATTTCAAGGATAATGTGAAACGTGAGACATCTTTTCTACATAGATTTTGCGGCAACTGAGCTCCGTAGACTTTATCGGCGTGACTTCAAAATAAGGACGTCAGTCTGATTGCTGTCTTCGGTATAGTTCTTGGTTAGGAAGTCGTCATTTTTTAGGCTCCTTGTCATTATTACCGTGTTCTAAAACACACATGATCCTTACAGGCAAGTAAAGCTTTGCATTTTTGGATGATTTAAATTAAGATCAATAATGTTTTATTAGAACGTACATTTTAAACATTTCAAAAGGAGTTCATTTGTTGACTCACATATATCGTCTTGCTGTATTAGGTCTTGAACGGTACTTAGCTAATTTGCTTTTGATGCAAAAGGAAACGGTTCCTTAATATCAAATAAAAAATAAAACCAAGATAATAAATGTTTCGACCCAGATTTCATTCACAGATTATGAAAGTGTTTGCTATTTAGAATATATTTGTACAGTCTGATTTGTCTAGACAGAATTTTATGAATGTGTGCTTCTTTTTGTATACTCATACAAAACAAGTATTTATAATTTTCGAATCATTTGTGTGGAAAGTAAGAAGTCTGGAATGTAAGAATGTGAGTACCAAATACAAGTGGTAGGAAATGTTGTGCAATGAATTGGTGCATTCCATCTTTACGAGCAATCGTTGTGTAGATTTCCGTTCATAATCAGTAACCCTGAGGCCTGTATTTTAAGACATAACGTCTCTCATTATATTTAACAAATATCAAAGGAAGTTATTCGAGGCGAGTATCGTAAAATTCTCGGCCATGAAAGTTTTTTTGTGTGACTGTTGGGTAAGTCGTTTCATTGTTGAGCAGATCTTATGTAGTTTCTTTATAAAAACAATTGCTCTACTTGTTCGTTTGTAATATCGTTAAATAATCGTTTTCTTCGTTTCTGGATTATTTATTGTTTCTTTCTGTAGAAAATTCATATCTGCTGGATGTTGAATAAAGCGGACTAATTATCTTGTGTTCTTCAATAATTTCATAATGGATATCATCGGCATATGCCATTTAGAGTGAACCTTGAGAGTACCGTACTCCGTTACTTTGTTCTCGATTATTTTTTTTGCCTGGAATTCCATGTTTCATTTTAGTTTATATATATACATATACATATATATATATATAATATATATATATATATATATATATATATATATATATATATATATATATATACCCGTGTGTGTGTATGCGTGCATATGTGAGTGACTTTTTCATCACATCTCCATGACATTTTGTTATTAACAACCATTAAGCTATAAATATTTAATATGTATGTATGTATATACGAGTGTGTTGTTACACTTTTCTGTATCAGCTAAACGTAGTATATATTTATGATAAAGCTTCTTCAGACAATAGTAAAAAAACATGTTGGCACTTATGGCTTGCAGGAGTGTCTGGAGTACCAGACTGGAAAAGGTGATGGAATGAAGAAATGAAGTTCTGGAATGAAGAGCGCCTTATTTCTCTCCGTTGATCGAATGTAACGATGCGCCGTCAGGGATATGTTGTTTCTTATTGGACCATTTCTTTTCTTTTCCTTTCATCTGTCATTCCACTTAATGATTCTTTCTCCGGTTTCCACAAACCTCATCAATCTCTTTTTATGTCCTCGGGGTTGAGGGCTTCGGGGAGGAGGTTGTGGGAGGTGGACGAAGGGGGGTGGGGTCCCCTGGATTGAGGCCGTATATTGTTGTCAGGATGTAGTACGCGAGATTGTACCAATTTGTTGTGGCAGTCAGACTCTAGGGAGATAGAGAGGCTGCTGTTGCTTTAGTAGCCGACTGGGGAATGCAGTCTTGGAATATAACAGATGGGGATTTAACCTCATTTTCGGGAAGAGTGTCCTATAATGGAATGCGGGAGCATCGTTCCTTCACACTCTTGTCAAGCAAAGTACTTTAGCTATCAGGGAAGACAAATGGGTAAGGTGAACACTTGCATTAGTGTTCTCTCTCTCTGTAGAAAAGGGGTAACTATACATTGTCCTTTAATCCCTTACATCATCAGTTACGGAAGAAGCTTAAAGGGCCATCATCTTGAAAAGAAGTCTTCCACAGAATAGACCCCATATGCGAGGGAATAAAAACATGAACACAGTAACGAATAAATCAATAGAATGGTACTTTACAGAACAACAATAAAACTAAAACAAACATGGCGTTTTAAAGCGGCATTAAAGCCTATTAATCTCAAGGACCTCAGATGAAAGTTCCACAGTTCCAGAACAACGGGAATAGCAATGAAAAACACCCCAATAGCTTGTGGATGGTGATGGGTTTGTTTTGCAGGTAATAAAGTCGCGATGGAAGTTTCTTACGGAGATAGAACTTGAGGAATTAACCAGGCCTGGTATCTTCTTAATGTAGTTTATTTCATTATTTCCAAGCCGTTGTTGGAGAAGAGATAATTTCCTCCACTGAAAGTTTTTTATTTTTTTCTGTATCAAGATCACAGACCTTTATGAGACAACCGGAACAGTCTTTCTTGCACTGATATTTACCGATAATTGTCGTGGAAAGTTGAAGAAGTCTAGTTTCAGTTATATTAAAAATTTTTGCCTGCCATTTAATTTTAGTCCATGAATGCTACAATTTTAAAAAGAAAACATTGTCAGAGTTGCAATATGAAATAAACCAAGATATAAATTCTAATTCGAAAGGTTTTGACTATTGTAGTAAATACGATATAGATTTGTTTTGCGATCTAGCGCGTTACGAAAGAAAAATGGAGTTGCTATTAACAACTCTAGAATAACAATACAGACTGCCTTCGAGCTTCAAAGAATTAGTATCAGTTTCATCGGAGGGATATGAAAATTATTACATCATAAAATTAGAACTCGTTGATATAACGGGAACTGAAATGTTGTGAAGGGATAATAATTATAGGACTTCACAGGTATTTAGATACTATAAATAAACAGGCTGTATGTACTCTTCTTCTTCTAGTTTCTGCATAGTATATACGAGTTAAGTTCCTCACCAGGAGATAGGCACATACAAGAGTTGTGGGGGTTTAATTTTTATTCAGCTGGTTAATCCGTCTTTTGGCTTATTTCAATGCAACATTAAAGGATTAGGCCTATGTGTTTGGTACTCAGGTAACTTTTGGCCAAAAACATACAAAGCTCTCGATTTATCTTTTACGGCAATTACTGTGTTTTGGTTTCTTATACAGTAATTTATTGTGATTTATGTTAGTAACGTGAATCTAAGTTTGGTTATTTCTCTTGGTCTTTATTTAATGCTGAGTTTAGGTCTATGGTCTGTCTGAGCCTGGAATTCTTTGAAGCTCGAAGGCAGTCTGTATTGTTATTCTAGAGTTGTTAATAGCAACTCCATTTTTCTTTCGTAACGCGCTAGATCGCAAAACAAATCTATATCGTATTTACTACAATAGTCAAAACCTTTCGAATTAGAATTTATATCTTGGTTTATTTCATATTGCAACTCTGACAATGTTTTCTTTTTAAAATTGTAGCATTCATGGACTAAAATTAAATGGCAGGCAAAAATTTTTAATCATGGATATAGCAGTGGCTCGTAACTGTGTAATTCTTAATGTGTGTGTGTATATATATAGTATATATATATATATATATATATATATATACTATATATATATATATATGTGTGTGTGTTGTGTGTGTGTGTGTGTGTGTGTTAGGCACTTCTTTTGCATCAGTTTATCTAGAGCAGTGGTTCTTAACCTTTTTTGGCAGCGACCCAAAATTTTGCACAAATCAACCATGGCGACCCAAGCCTACATAGATATACAAATTGTCTTTATAAGTAATATGATAATGCTTTTAAAAGCGGGTTACAGAAACAAAATTACATGCTGGATGTTTATTAATACAAGTAGCTCATATAATTAACAGTGATATATGGAAAAAAAATATACAAACATATAATTGCTAGCCTCACAAAAACAAAAAGGTATGTTTGGGTTTCATGCTATAAAATTAGATAGAATAATTAGGCTGTGATATATCCCTGTGGAGAGAGAAATTCAAAATTATTCAGAACTTGACATGTAATGTGCTACTACTCTTATATTCAGTGAGAACCTTGACACTGAAGTGTGTTGACCAGCTCCTCAAATCTGGGTGATTTTGATGTTAGACTGCATCTTAGATCATCCTCAGGTTGTAGGCGGTTTCTGTACTTGGTCTTTGTGACTGTCTGGGCAGAAAATCCTGCCTCACACAAATATGTTGTAGCAAATGGAAGGAGGGCTTTCATGGCTTCACCTCCAAGAATTGGTTTTTCCTTGTACACTTTTATCCAAAATGAGCTTAGTGATTCATGTTGCCTTTTAAAATCATAATGAAGTGCTTCATCACTCTGGATCTCAATGAGCTGCTCCTGTAGGTTGTTGATGTTTGACATTTCCTCAGGTAGGTCTTCAGCTTCAATGTTGAATGGGTTTCTGATCCAACTGTATTTATGTGCATTTTCTGGAATGTAATGGTCCAATTCTGTGACCAGATTGGACATGTGTTGCACATTAGTGTCTTGGACTTAGCTGAGAGAATAGCTTTCGTTCTCCAGAAGTATATTTAGGGAGGGAAATGATGCTGTTTTTCCTGCCTTTACTTTATTCATCCACAACTTCAGTTTTCCTTTGAATGATGACAGTTTCTCAGAAAGCCCAACTAATGTCTGATCACGACCTTGCATTGAGCTGTTGAAACATAACTGACGCAGTGACGCTGCTACCTCCTAGGTCCCGGCCCCAGTGTTGCCAAAGCCACGGTAGAGATTATCGTACGGAAAACTTCAAATTGTTGGTTTTACATTGAAATTTCAAAACACTTCAAATAAATTTTCTGCTTTGGAGTTTTTATTTAATCATGGTCTGCTTAGAATCCTAAAGCAATGCATCATGAATTTTAATAATTACAGTATATAATTATAATATATTTGTAGTGGGAAAATAATAATTTTCTGCAAACCCTTAGCGACCCAATAAAATGGCTTGGCGACCCAGCTTTGGGTCGCGACCCAGGGGTTAAGAACCATCTGAGAGTCGCTCGTGAGTTTCAGGGACGGACAGGAAATGATGGTAGGAAAGGGAAATGAGATATAGTCGAGGAATTATTGAGCATGCACACTGAATGACCTGGATTATTTTCTTTTGATATTTGTTTTTGCAATGGCAGTGTTTGAGGTCATAAAAACGTGTCAGAATTGTGTGTTTTGATTTTGCATTGAAACGAAAACATTTACTTTGGTCTTTACTTTAATATCTGTTTTCTTGTCGTTCCTGTTCAGGTTATATATGTGCATGTATTCTTAACAAATGAAATTTCCTTCCACCCAGATCACTGCAGTAGCAAAATACTTTCTTAGAAACTGGCAGTGCCGGATAATGAGTTAGTGTGGTAAGAAATGATGCCTAATAATGAAAATTTTCTCATCTGTCGTATTGCGGCTTAAAAGGGCAGTTAATTCGTAGTTTCATCTATTCTCCAGGAGTTGTATGTCTGTAAACGATTAGTTTCGACCGGGAATGTGTTTCCTCATTTATCGTGTGTTATCGTTCAGTTAATAATTAGAGTTTCATTCCTTTGCGCATGTGTGTATGTGTGTGTGTGGGTGTGTATGGTTGTGTTTTGGGTTTCTGCATGGCTAGCGCGCATTCTTGTCTTGTGTTGCCACAAAACAATGTTAACGATTTTATTGTCTTCTAGTATTGAACTGCTTGTATAAACACACCGTGTGACTACTGAGTAGAACCTTTGAAGCTGCAAGAGATTCTCTCTCTCTCTCTCTTGAGTTCGGCTATGTTCAGTGCAGGAGCATTTGCCATCATCTGTTTCAGTTGTGTGGAGTGGATTAATTCTTGTTAAAGACATGTAATTAAGACTGAACGAGAGTAATCTCTCTCTCTCTTCAACGAGTAAGCGAGTTCGGTCATTTTCATTGAAGGAGCATTTGCTTTCTCCTGTTTCATCGAGTGAATGAATAGGATTCATTCATGTTGGAGAATATTTGGTTAAGATTGGGCTGGAATAATCTCTCTCTCTCTCTCTCTCTCTCTCTCTCTCTCTCTCTCTCTCTCTCTCTCTCTCTCTCTCTCGTAAGAAAGCCTTTCAATTTCAGCGTATGAGCATTTCCCTCTATATGTTTCATCGGGTGAATTGCATTTATGCTTATTGGAAAACATTCTCTTTCTCTTTATTTATCAATGAATTAATTATGGTTATTTTTTTTAGTGCATGACGTCTCCATGTGTTTCATCCGATGAATTGAATCCATTTATGTAGAGGAACATTTGCTTATGATTGCACATGAATAATCTCTCCCTCTCTTTGTCTTTGTAACAAAAAGCCTAATCGAGTTCATTTATTTTCAATGCAGGAGCATTTTCCTCCATCTGTTTCATGTAGCGAATTGGTTTCGCTCTTGTTAAAGGACATTTGTTTAAGATTAGACAGAAATAATCTCTCTGTCCTCCCTCTTTGTATCTCTTGATTTAACAAGGTACCGAGTTTGGTTATTTTCAATGTAGAGTATTTGCTTCCATCTGTTTCTTCTGCAAGTTGGGTTAAATCTTGTTTCAGAACAGTTGACTAAGATTAGACCAGGAAATTTTCTCTCTCCTCTCCTCAATAATTTCTCTCTCTCTCGCTCTCTCTCCGCTCTCTCTCTCCCTCTGATCTCCTCTACTCTCTCTCTCTCTCTCTCTCTCTCCACTGATATCCTTATTTAATGGGTCAGTTTCCTGGATTTGTCCTCTCCAACTATTTGTATCGAAATTATCTTCCTCCACCAAACCCTTCTTCTCCAAATCTTCATTCACGTTATCTTGACCTTCCACCCAAGCCCGCTTCACTTTTGTTTCCTCACTCTACCTTATCACATGCCTATACCATCTAAATCTCTACTATTATGTTGACCACCTCATTTCTGTTCACTTCTGCTTCTGATTCTCCTCCTTTCTTAATGCACATGTTTCTGACCCATATATAGGCTATGCATCATCACTCGTGTGGTTAGAGTGCAGTATATCTACATTTTCAGTTTGGCGTTCTCTTCTGACACACGACCCCTGCCACCTCCCTCCATTAACCCTAGCTGCTTTTATCCCACTTTCAACCTCAGCCTCCGTCCTGGATTAAAATAGATACAAGGGTTTTGAAATTCTCTACCTGTGTTAAATCTAGGCATCTTCTGTCTTCTATAAATAACATATCCCCTCCCTGCTTGCCAGACATCATAACCTCAATTTTACCCACATTTACCTTCATACCACTTCATTCAAGAGATAGTACCACATCGTTACCTTTCTTTGCCATTCTTATTCAGTCTTTGTCATCATCACCAGATCATATGCATATAACAATTCCCAAAAAGAAATGGACTCAGTACCAGTTTTTTATGTAAACCGTCTCCAGCTTCAAACATTTCTATGCACTTTTCTCTCTCTCTCTCTCTCTCTCTCTCTCTCTCTCTCTCTCTCTCTCTCTCTCTCTCTCTCCTCACCTCTAGATCTTGTTATGCACATTAGGCCTCTCCTTAAACTTATCCCACTTCACTTCCCCATGGATAGTAAGAACCTTTTGATAAAGAAATATCAACACAATGCACACCTTTTGGGAGAGTTTGATTATACCAATCCTAGACTGTTGATCACCTGTAATGTCCGCAATGTCGGCTAACTATGGTTAAATTTACAGGCTGGAGGACATAATATACTGGTTCTCTTCAAAGGTTGATAACTTGCACAACTTTCACAGATGTATATCAGATTGAAGGTGTTGAAACAAATTAGCTTCCATCCTAGGCATGAACACTATAAAATTCTCCTTGTATTGTCGTCAGTGCGCCGCATAGGCATTACTTAAGGTTCTTTGCAGTGTGCCTTCGGCCCCTAGCTGCAACCCCTTTAATTCCTTTTACTGTACTTCCTTTCATACTCTCTTTCCATCTTACTTTCCACCCTCTCCTAGCAATTGATTCATAGTGCAACTGCGAGGTTTTCCTCCTGTTACACCTTTCACACATTTCTATCATCAATTTCCGTTTCAGCACTGAACGACCTCATAGGTCCCAGTGCATGGCTTTTGGCCTAAAGTCTATATTCAGTTCAATTCAACCATAAAATTCTCTACATCGGCGCAATGAAAGAGGTCTTGGTTACTAATGCACAACGAACCCATTAAAACTGGACATTTTGCCCTCCTGTTCCACCACACTAGAACAAGTGTCAGTTGCTCAGTACCTCAACAGCTTGTCTGCTTCATAACACAGCCGAGAAAGCTGTACTTTATTTTAGTAGAAGATGACTGTCTTCATTAGTGCGGCCTATGCTGTGGAATTTTAATCATGAATTGAAGAGGGAGGGATTCTGAACCATTGTGTATTTATTATGTATTCTGTAGCCCGTGTTTTCTTGAAGGATTGTTTCGTTTTAAACAGTTGATTTTGAAGTATTTAATGAACTGATTTATTATTATATGTTCATTAAACGTTACACACACGCACATACACACACACACACACACACACACACACACACACACACATATATATATATATATATACATATATATATGTATATTTATATATATATTATATATATGTATATATATATATATATATATGAGTGTGTGTGTGTGTAATTTATATGGAATGCTGACACACATGTGGCGATGTCCACTATTTGAATGCTAAACTTTCCTAATCATCTGAATTTCCTCCAATGATATTATTTTCAAGACGATTCTATGGATAGTTTTTATGATATGACGTCCCGCTTTTTCAGGGAAGGGGAATATGCCTCCCACTGAACGCTTTCTGCGTTACTGATGTCATTCATAGGTTGTTCTTTACCGGAAATCCACAAAACGCTGGATGGCTCTGCTGTTGTGATGGCTCGAAGTCATTTCCTTGGGATTGTCATTTTGGACCTGATGTAATTCATATTAAGAGGTTTCCATGTCTCTTGTAGACATTTTAATTTGTAAATCACGTTGGTCCTCAATTCCTGGGATCCCCCGGGTTGATGGTGTTTCTCAAAGCAGAGCTGGATGGTATTTTTGGGGGGATGAGGACTTTGGTGTTACTCCACTGGTGATGATCCACTGATGGGCGTTTGCCTCATGTCTAAAAGCGGTTCCTCCCAGCTGCATCAAAGGAATCAAAGGAATGTATTTCTGGTGGTTAGAAATTCATTTCTCGATATGATGTGGTTCGAATCTAGTAATAAGCTGTAGGTCCCCTTTGCTAAGTAACTAATTGATTCTTAGCAACATAAATAAAAATCTAATCCTTCGGCCCAGCCCTAGGAGAGCTATTAATCAGCTCAGTGGTCTGGTTAAAGTAAGATATACGTAACTTAACTTACAAGCTGTTCCATAGTTAGTTTGTAATAAATTTACTTCCTTATCATGACCCATGTCAGGACTTCATATACAAAAGAGTAATAGGAAATCAAGAAGGTAGAAATGGGTCATTGTGGCTGTTAATGAAATATTTAAATCTGCTGAAGGTGTGCAGAAGATTATTTATATAATATATATATATATATATATATATATATATATATATATATATATATATATATATATATATATATATATATATATATATATATATATATATATACAGGGTGTTTCGAAATTAGAGGGCCCCTCTACAGCATAAACTGAAATTGATATGACAAAAAAAAAAAAAAGTAATTCAGAACAGATATTTATTTAAGTTTCTCTCTGAATATTTAATATGTATGTATGTATTATGCGCATATCCTATATTTTTAGTCATAATGCTTTGTGTTTATACAAATGTAATCTTAGAAAAGGGAGACACCTCTTATTAAACGAATGGACATTTTGAGGAAAGTAAAACACCCAATGTAGGAACTGTTAGATGAAAGCAATATATCAGAATGTGTTAGTATTGAAGTACCTAGGAACATGGTGACCGTCCTTCTGTAAGCCATAGTTAAGGAGCCCAAGGGTGCTTGAGAATGAATATGTCATCATTAGCCATGGGAGCATAAGGGCATCCAGTAGACTGCGGTTATTTTGTGGGAATATATTATTTACAGCGAGGGACAGTAGGGTCTGTATTCAGACTGGCATATCAAATTAACTCGTCTAATAGACTAACAAAAGAGTTCATGTCACTGTGCTTAGGGCCTTGTCGAGGGAAAGGTAGGGGTCAGCCAGAACAACATGAATAATGCCCCCATTTATAGCAGTGGGCGAGATCGTCCAGAATAGGATGGATCCTGATCTTTGTTTATGAGAGGTGTAGTGGTGGCATCAACCTTCTCAGTCGTCCTGTGACAGAGATGATGGAGTCTTTTCCCTCAGTGTTTGCGGGATATCGGTATATACATTTTATAGTATAGCTTGCTCTTTGTGCATTAATTGCTTGCAATCATTGTTTAGCCTTTCGATTTCTGTGATTGGTTTTTTCTCTAGTTCTTGAATATTAAGAAAGTCGGTGTATTTTTTTCTTTCTATAATAGTTTTATTTTTCCATTTTGGCTTCCACGATGTTTTACATTTCCATTTGCGGGATCACTTCAGTCGGTTGCGAATAATGAACTGAAAACATGTGAGATTACTCTTTTCATGTGTAAAAGAAGTGTGTTTGCTGCTTTCCTAGGTTCTATATATTTTTTTCCTTATCAGGTGGTGAGGACATATTTGCGATTAGACGCTCTGCATTCTAATTCCTTGCTACAGTTGTTATAGTTATATTGATTTTCTTTTGGGCTGTGTGACGTAGATTTTTATTTCCGGGTGACTATAGGACATCTGTGCTACATTTCCCAATTCTTAGTATGATGTTTGACATAACCAAATAAAGACCACATAAAATGCGGAGGGGCCCATTCCTGTGACTTTAGATTATGGTAACCAGTCAGTTCTTCCTTTCCGCGGTAAGGCTCCTTACTGTATTCACATTAGTATAGGCCAGCCTAAAGTATTAGGCTTAAGTCTCTCTCTCTCTCTCTCAGTTCTGCTATCGACTTAAAAGAGGCCCAAATAATTCCATGACAAAGCGAACTCTTGCTCCGAAGAATGATTCTAGATATAGAATTCATCTTATTGTTTGCGTGTATGTGTGCGCGTCGGTTTAAGAGAATGCAGCCTGAATACGGCCTGTTACATCTGTTTATCATCTCTTTTTCTGTTTCATCATTTAAGTTTCTCTTTGATCTCTTCATATTTATCTTAAAAACATTGTAATCGAAGCCGATTTTGCCTTAGAGCTTTGTATTTTATCACGTTTGTTACGGCTACTTTTCTTTGTATTTTCCATCGATGTCGTATTATAACAAAGCTTTGCGTGTGCAATTAAGAACAAATTGTATGTGGGGAGACTATGTTGTGTTCTTTTTTCTGATTTTTTTTACCCTTTCCCTGTTTTTATTATTTGATCATTTTTGTTTGTTGATCTGTTTGCTTTGGTTAATTTTCATGAGGTCTTGTGTAAATTCATGGTTTTCTGTCAATATCAACGCAGTATGAATCGGAATGTTTTGGTGTGTGGTTACGTGCTCTTTTAAAACATTGCGTAAATGACACTGAGTAAATGTCAATTTTTTCTTTACTCAGATGATTGTCCTCGTATATAGTGAATTATATAATATATATATATATATATATATATATATATATATATATATATATAAACGGCACTGGGTAGGTTTTTCTTACTAGATGGTCCTCAAGTCTATAATGAATATATATATATATATATATATATATATATATATATATATATATATATATATATATATATATCTATATAAACTGCACTGGGTAAAGGTTTTTCGTACTTAGATGGTCCTCAAGTCTATAAATGATATATATATATGTATAATATATATATATATATATATCTGATATATATATATAATATATTATATATATATATATATAAATATATATATATCTATATATATATATGTAAATATATGTATATACTATATATATGTATAGTGTAATATATATAGCATTATATAATATAGATATATTATTTAATATTTATATATAAATATAATATATAATATATATATATATATATAATATATATATATACATATACATATATTATATATATATATATATATAATATATATATATATGTGTGTGTGTGTGTGTGTGTGTGTGTATGTATGTATGTATGTATGTATATATATAAATAGGTGGAGAAAGGTGGAATGTTTATGGGAATAACTGCTGCCATTATGGTATTGGATGACCTATTGGAAAGGCGTAGTAAACCTTTTATGTACGCATCTTCTATCGGATGCACTATACGCCTGAAGAAACATCCTCGTCGCACGCTTTTATGTTCACTGACATTATTATCCTAAACGTCAAAACAGTTCCCTTGGTCCGTTCCCCGTGGCGTTTGTCAGTTCTGGGATACTGGCACTAAGTCTAATGATGCCATGTACCTCCTTTTGTATTCTAATGTGGTTAAATGTTACTAAACTTAGGTTGTTGACATTTTCTTTTGTGGGGTGGTTCGTAAGTGTCTAACGGCAGATTGAGTTCACTTTCGTCTGTTGTTTCAAGTTATTGTATGAATATTGATGTCCGTTTATGAGTCACCTGATTTGTAGCATAAATAAGGCATCTGAATTGTGTTTAAGCCTGAAGAGTTGTCCATACTGGATTAACTTCGTTTTCATCATAGGTAAGTTAATTTTATTCACGTTACGATGAAAATGCACATCATCTATTAGAATAAAAGAAATGCTCAAAATAAAAAAAGGTATATCTCAGTTTAACCAGACCACTGAGCTGATTAACAGCTCTCCTATGTCTGGCCCGAAGGATTAGATATTTTTACTTGGCTAGGAACCAGTTGGTTTCTTAGCAAAGGGACCTACAGCTTACTGTGGGATCCGAACCACAGTATACCGGGAAATGAATTTCTAATCACCAGAAATACAATTCTCTTATGTCAGCTGGCAGCGAACTCGGGTTTACCAGATTGGTGTCCCAGTACCCAACCGACTCGTCCAGTGAGGAACTATAAATGTTCAAATTACTAGTTTACCAATTTCGAAATGTGCATCACACAAATACAAATGCTTTGCAATTTATAGAAAAGAAAAAACATTGTTCTTGAGAACAAAATGTGAACAGCCCAATCCATTCTACCCATCTGCAAACGCGAACGCTAAAGCCAAACAGTTAAAAGGCCGAGTTAAGTTTATAATGGGAATTCCTGCAGCGTGAATGGCTCTACAAAGTGATGACCTGACTAATAGAATATTCTTGTCCATTTACCGTAAGCTTCATCAGGTTGAATACGAAATTGATACGTGTAGAACATTGGTAACAACCTTGGCCTTGCATTCCTATTTACGCAGGTATGTGTAGTTTCGGCCCTAGTTAAAGCCACGTACTTCTACCTCATGTTGAGCATGGCTAATTTGGCAGGGACAAACTGACATGACTTTGTATTGTCTATTTCGCATGTTGGCAAGAGTAGCTTGTGTTGTGTCGGTGAATGTTAGCTTTTTTCTCTTTGTTATTATTTCAATAGTTTTCTTTTTCTGCAAATGTACTTCCTCTGTATGGATTGTCTTTTCACTACACGTACAGACATTATGGTATTTCTGACAGTGATATTCACTCTTCTCTTTTTGAACTCTTTTAAGAATGTGAATGAAAATCAAATTACATGAATTGCAGTGACTGAAATAGGCAGTTACGCTCTTCTCGGTCGCTTCGATAAAAAAAAAATTAACACGCTTTAATTAAAATGTACTGGAAGTATTTTCTGAGACAAGGATTTTCTTACAATTAATAATGTCTACCAAAATAAAAGTGTGGGGGCCAAACATGGAAAGAAGTGATACAAGAAATAAACTATATATTTTTTAATTTCTTGTAGTATTTCCTTCCATGTTTGACGGCCACGCTTTTATCTTTGTAGACATGATTAATTGTAAGAAAATCCTGGTGTGCCTCAAACATTTTTTTTTTTTCACTTTTTAGTGCAATTTAATTTAATTATATTTTTTTCTTACTTTATACTTTTTCGTTTTGACAGAAATTGCAACCGATTTATGACTGCAGCTAACGAAAATAAAATCCGGTCGAGCCAAAGACAAGCTTAAGTAACAGACTTGTCTTTATCTGATCTGCGAGGTTTGGATTTATTTCCACATAATGGTTTAGACCGTAAATAAACACTGAGCACAAGTTAAACAAAAGTTCAATTAGGTAGCTCTTGGGTAAACGGGAAGTTTCTAGAGTATAATCCGGTGTTAGTACAGTACCGACATTCTACGTGCTCCTATTTTCAACTTTGTATTTGGGAAGATAATAATTATGTTCACATGTATTTTTGGGAATTTATGTATGGTTATATGTAAAACACTTCAGTGGAGTCAGTCCAGGAGCGCAGCTTGCTGCCTTCTGAAGATAAGCCTTAAGCACGTGGCGAATACAAGTGACTCCTGAAAGGTCCCTACATTTAAATGTTGAGAGTTATTATAGTAAGTACGTCGTCGTCTTGAAACATCCGGGGAGTTCTAGTAAAACGGCATCTTCATGGAGAGCTGTGTCATCACCCAAACCTGCCATCTAAGTAATTTCTTTCACCGTTAGCTTTTTTTGCTTTTCAACCTCTTTATCACTGCTTTCTGGGCGAACTGTAAGTTATCAATGTTTTTGAAAATGGGAGTTACCCTCACACACATATATAATTACACACTTTTTTAATTGTATGTGTTCTTTTCTCTAGTTTGTTAATTTCATCTCCCTTGCTAAGTTGATGCTTCTTTCCTCATCACCGATGTAAGTCACTACACACCGGTTGTTAGTTCTGCTTCTTTTATTTGTGCTTTTGCTACCTCATTTCCGTCGTTTTTGTTGCCTCAGTCTTTTCGGTCATTTGCTTTGCGCTCTGTCGATTAATCTGTGCATTTGCCTTTTTATCTCATTGTATTTGATGTTACTTGGAATGGGTGCTACCTAATTAAGTTATACACGTATATTTTATTAGTTGGATATCGGCGTGAGGTTTTCCTTGATCGTATTTTGTTCATTTAAATTAGTTTTTAATTCGTCGTAACTTCGCACGTTCATAATTATTTGTGTTATGTTTATGGAAGGGTCATATTTATAGCATTTTTCTGCTATTTCTGCTCTTCTGGTGGCAAAGCGCTTAGCTTCTCAGGCCGAGTATAAAAATCTCATCGAGAGAGTGTTCTCTCGGGAGCCACATTTCACCGTAATGATGCTTTAGCCACCACCCCTCCCTCCTTACTGGGAACTCCGTTTACAGTAACTGTTGTGGGGGTATCCCTTAATAAACTTTCCCTAGTAGATACGTCACACAGCTTTTAAACTTTGTAAATGTAGTCCACAATACTCACTCCCTTTTTCCCAAAATATTCGTTTTTCCATTGCCTTATAAATTGTCATAGGGAGCACCCAATATTGTTTATAAGCGTTATTTCCACCTCTGTCAACTCCAAGGTTTTCTTTCTTTTCGTCAACTTCCTTGGGAAACATCCGACCCCACATCGTATTTGAACGGCGTAATTGCCACCCTCGACAGCCCTCTACCCACTGTCGCCTCTCTATTTTTTCCATTGCTTTAGAAACCCCTCTCAGTAAACGCTGCATGTTTTGCCCTTAATTAACTTTTGTTACCATCTTTGTCAGCCTCTGTGACTCCCTTCCCCACCGGCATCCTTTTTAAGTTTCCCTTTCGTGTTTTCTTCTTTATACGAAGACTGATGGAGAATGAAAAAGGAGGAAGGGGGGATATCGTGGCCTAACCCGCAAGGAAGGCATGTACTACTAGTAATCTGGGATTGTACATGTTTTTAAAAGACGCGGACGAGTTATCGAGTCACGAGGGGCCACTAGTTGTCGTTTTATCATCGTCTGCTCAAAGTGCTGTAGTTTGTCTTCAGTCTCTTACCGAGTGAAAGGACTGAATGTGTCAAAGTCGGAGCAAGAACTCGTATAAGGTTTCCAAGCAGGTGTATGTTGCTCAGTTTTTAAATTTCTTCTCATTCAGCATACAGAAATACCAAGATAGTGTAGAAATAGATACGAATGCACATTCTTATATGCATATACCCTTGCACATAACAAAACTACACGCGTTCTATCCGTAGTTGATCGCATCCTCACTAACAGTCTGTCGTCGCTAGGGTTCATAATTATCGCTTTGTTTTTCGAGTTCTTATTACTTGTGTTCCTGTTTGTATACTCGGTAAATTTTCTAATATCCGGTACTTTATCCTACCATTCTAATCTCTCACTATTTTTTTTACCTAATTTTGTTATTGGGTTCTTTCATACCTTCGTTATCATCACTTCTCTCTCTCTCTCTCTCTCTCTCTCTCTCGTTTTCCTCTTTCATCTAGCCGCTCTTTTGTACCCTTTACTTTGAAGGCGAAGGATTCCTCCTTCTCCTTTGCCCTGTTATCTGGTTGATCTTATTATGGAGGGATAATTGGGAGGTCTTCTCTGTGTGTGTCTGTGTTGTGCTTATTTGCGGTTGTGCTCGCTCGGCCCCAAAGCCTGATATTGCTTTGTGATTGATTTAATAGACTACATAAGATTTTTGCCTTTATGGCAACCCACACGATTTCATACCACACCTTTGTGGTTTACCCAGACTTTTATTACTTTTATTTTCATATTAACGTTCATTGCAAGAGAATGGTATGTATCGTCTGTTAGTTCACACAACTACGTCTTGCCATGGCATAATTTATTGTGAGGCTTCATGTGTAACGCCCTGCAATGGTTACTGATGTATACCGTCTAATATTGTCTGCTGAGCACTATGACCTGCCTTTGACTGAATGAAGGCTTCTTGAATAGCCGAGGCCTGTCGTTGGAACCGCAGAGGGTATGATTTTCTACGCTACTTTAGCATATAAAAAAGTTCAAAAGAGTAACTTTCCGAGGATTTCCACCGCACCGTCCTTCAAGCTTTTAGTGTTGTTTTTTACTTGCGACATTTAAATGTCAGTTGTAGTACTCTGAAGAGTGCAAAGCTTTTAACTGTTTATTTCTTAGGGCTATTATTTGTGCCATATTTTAATGCCCAAGTTGGAAGTCTTGCAGGAGTATTGGGATTATATGTAAAGGAGGGCTGTAACTAGGTGGCATTATAAATATGATAGTACAGATACATATATTTAGATTTCAAGTCTTTTGGGTTACAAGTCTCAAGGCCTAGACCGTTTTAGCATTCATTGATATTTTTAGGACGAAATTCTTCAAACAGTCATTGAAAATTGAAATACTGAAATGGAAAGGTTCCTGTAGGAATGAATCGTATCAAAATCTGAAAAGCTTGTGATAGTTTAATTAAGATTTTAAGCGTGAGATGGTCGAAACGGCTGTTGTCAGCGATAGATTCGGAGTCAGAAAACATACCCTCTAGCAACAGTAAAGGGTATCACTATCAACGTTAACTGTCTTTTATAGGTTATGGAACCTTTTTCACGCTAAATTTCAGTGAGCTTAATTGTAGACCATTAGTTCCAAAGGGACGCGACGATCGAATTTATTTAGGTTCCAGGTGTTTGTGAGTACTCATGCTGTAAGGCATTGTTATCAATCGCCATGTTAGTGAAGACAGAGCTTATAGATGTTTATTTATTATTTTTAGTGTTGGCGTTAACTGTTATATGAATTATCAAAAGGGTTGCATGGTTTGTATTAATTATCCAATACAATTTGGTGATGTAGATTTTTTTTTCATTATTTAAGCGCACATTTTTTCCACATATAATGCCCGTCAGAGTATAATTGCCTCGATTTGTTTTAGCATAAGTTAAATTTTCCTTGATAACAGCAATATAAATAAGATTCAAGCTTTGTGGAATGTTTTTACTATTCGCTTATCATGTACATTTAATTTTGATGATCAATTACTGGACGTAGATCTGACCAGAATGATTTTATCCTCTATAAGCAATGTGACACATGGGTCTGGTGTATTTTGTAATTAAGTTTATTAATTTATCATCATCTGTTGGAAGTGGTGAAATGGAAGACAAGCCTGACCCAAAGTAGACGTTGCCAGTTTGGTCCACCACGGATGAGACTGAGTAATTCCTTCAAGTTTCTGTAATTTCTTTCAGTTATATTGTAAATTTTATTTGCAACACGGCGAGACTTAACTAAAATGGTGTATTGTTCACGTGAACGATATCGTATCGTCTCTATGTAATGAATTTGGTCTGCTTGTCTGGCTGGTCATATGTAACCTTGAATACCTTTCTAGGTACATACCCTACTAAAATAACCCTTAGCACTTTCAGTGCCAGGCTGGTACAGAAAATATCAACAGGAAGTGAAGTTGTCATATGCACAGTTGGCTGTTATTTTGAAGTTTTGAATTAGGTTGCTTCGACTTATCGTTGTTAAGGTAGCCTGACATATCGCTGTAACCGGAGCATCATTTCGACCGTAGAGTAGTTGCGATGATATGTCACTTCTGCGTTTGTTCCATTCTTTCTCGCTTATTGTACGAGTCGTCATTGTCGATTATGTTATTATTAATTTAATCATGCATAGTGGTATTGTATTTACTGTCTTTGTTTTATTGCTTAGTATACAACAGAATGCTTTTAGTATAGCGGAATAAAATCTGCCATTCAATTTTTTATGAAAAGGTCCGAGCAGACGCGAAGTCCCTGTCTGGGGGGACTCGGTGAAAAGACCTGGGCGTGGACAAGTTAATTTTGTGGGTGGCCACCCAATTGGTATTCATCGGCTACGCCTTCTGCTCACGTGAGAGTATTCCCGAAATCTCAGCCTCTGTGCACTCGATAGGAGAGGTTGGTTATGGTCATAATAGGATGAAGTTCTATGGATATTTTTCCCAACCCGTATTTTTTGTTTAAGTAAAAGTTTTATTGCTCTCCACGCTCATTGTTGAGTTTTATTGTCTTTGTGCCAAGAAAAATATGTCTTCTGAAGTAAAGTTTACGTAGAACCATCTATTCGGTCACTGCTGGTTTGGATGTGCAAACAAATAATCAATTGCGATGACTCCTCCACCTCTCCCGTCCTCTTCTCCACACAAGAACCTCAAGATTTCCTTGCTACATAATTTAGAATCTCTTTGTCTTTGGTATTTGTTGCTCGTTAGAAAGACATTGACAAGCAACTGTTGATTCATTTGCTTTGCACAGAATCCTTGAACTCTGCTTCTTACTATCACACTTTCCCTAAACTGATGAGGAGTGCCATACAGTTTGAAGGGGACAGCAGCTCTGCCCGTCTCATTCTTCCTCTTCGTTTTATTAATCGCTGGAACTTCTTTCATTTCTACAGACCGTGTCACTTAAGGGCTGCTCTAGGAGCAAGAGCCCGTGCCTGCACAAGGCTGGCATAATCTAAAAGAACAACGCTTAAACCTCACGAGAATCCTGGAATCCTCTGAAATGGGATAATGAGAATTACTAAATAGTGAATATGTCAGTAACATAAAGTTGGTCTGAAGTTTTGAGTTGTTACTACGTGCATAAAGAGAAAAATGGAAATAAATACAATATAGTCAACATCGAAAAGACTAATGAAAGAATTCTCGAGGGAGGTGAGTCTGTTTCCGAAACAGTTTATGTGGGAAACCCGAAACAAACCAGGACGGGAAATTGAATGACGAACTAAATGTAATATTGATTATAGTTGAGCTAGTTACGGGTGACGGAATGTTTGCATTTAGAGAGCAACATTTCCAAAAATACAACCTTTATTCATTGTGTGTGTGTGTGTGTGTGTGTGTGTGTGAGAGAGAGAGAGAGAGAGAGAGAGAGAGAGAGAGAGAGAGAGAGAGAGAACCATATTCAATGTATTGTGTGTTACCGTAGTGTTAATTACGGATATCAATCTTTTGTTCTTCCACGGTTCATTGTTTACATGTTCTTTATCATGACGTGTGTTTGTGGGTTTTATTTTCATGACTTGTGAGTGATGTTTGGATATTTCGCAATCATCATAATCATTATTATTAAAACAAATTTGTTTACTGTTTTTGTACATGTAGTGCAAATGTTTGGTTCTTTCGTTTCCGATTAACTTTTGTTTTTGTTTTTGTGGCAATTCATTTCTCATTTTTTTCTTATTTAGCTGATTAGCATAAAGTAAGACTACATAAGTTAAAATCAGAGTGCAAATAATTGTCACCGTTCATTTTTCCTCGGAGTACCTGTTATTCAGCGTCGTCTTCCTTTTCTCTTCTATTCTTGCCTTCAGTTTTGTCCTGAGAAACAGCCATCTTCTGACGTCTTCATTGAACAAGAGAAGTCGACGAGAGAAACGACGGCTTGATTAGTTCGGCCCCGGAATACCTGATGAACCCTGACTTCATCGGCAGCGGTGGAAACGCTTCAATTCAGTTTGCATCTTCTTTTAGGCGTCTTCTTTTCTTCATCTTTATTTCTCTTTCCCTCGTACCTTTTCGTCTTCATATTCTCCTAACGGAAGTTTTTATTATTACTGATTTTATTGGTTCTTTCTTTTTCCACGTCATAACTGGCATTTTAATTTTGTTGTGATTTTTATGACACTTGATTTTTTACGGAAGTTATTCAAGTATTCACTGAGGCTTCTTCTTCTACTTCTTCTTCTTGTTCTTCATCTTCTTCTTCTTCTTCATCTTCTTCTTCTGGGAGTTTCCTTCCATATTAGATTGCATCTTTTTAGTTTACTTACATCCTGTCTGATACAGAAGTTTCTCTCTCGCAAGACTTTCATTTTTATGTATGTTTATCCACCACAATAACTCGTTTTACGTTAGTTGCAATGTTACATGTAGGTCACTTATTTTGCTGTTGACTTGCTTTTGCCATTCCCCCTATTCGGAATATTATAAATTGGCAACTGCTCTCATTTTTTTAAGGCATTAATATGCGAACGTTAATTCTTATTTTATTGAAGCCGCAGATCGATGAAGATTTTATTTAGTTCACGCTTATTTTGTCAACTCATTTTGATTCATTTCATCTAACACAACCTTTTGCTTTTTATTTCCCATGGATCACTGAGGCATTATGATTATGAAAGAATGAATATCTGAAACTCGTGAATATTATCATTTTTTTTTTCTTCATCTGCACGGTTACCTGAAATATATGCTACAGGTTATTTGGCTCTTATTTATCTTTCGGGTACGATTTGGTTGAGTGATTCATCTGCGCATGATGTGCTGCATCTGTGAGATGTTGCTGATTCACGGAAATGGGCCACGCCTCTCATCTTTTTGCTTTCCGGGGAAGTAAGTGAACATGGGGAGTCGTCACGAAGTTCCCTTTGTTCTTCCTTGTCAATCTCGTTGTCCTCATGAGGAATACGGTCATTTTAGTGAAAGCTAACGATCAGTTGATATTATTAGAAACAAGCTTTTACAAGGTAAATTATGAGCATTTTGTACCAATAGGCATGATTTTATGGTTGCACTATTTGGAAGAAGAGACGTTTATGTTTTGAGTATGCAAGGCATGCGAAGTTCTTTTCTCTTTTTGGAAATGAACTTCGTAAGTCAGTAGCCTGTTGGTATGTCCTATGAAAGGATTTTCAACATTATGAATAAGTAGTAAAAATAACGTTAATTACGATGATATTGCAAATGGACGATGTGAACCTGAGAATGTTTTGAAGTTGATTGGAGAGGGGTACTTTGGAAAAGGAAACGAAATAGCAGGTTTTAGTTTTTTAGCAAGTGGACAATGTGAACCTGAGAATGTTTTGAAGTTGATTGGAGAGGGGTACTTTGGAAAAGGAAACGAAACAGCAGGTTTTAGTTTTTTAGCAAGTATGACATGTGATTGGTTTAACACTTGTTTCTTTATTTTAAACGCGAAGCAGAGGAAGCGGGACAATTGTAAAAGAAGTACATCACTGCACATCTTGTGTGAATTTTGTGATGTTATTTCTTCTCGTCATGTTAACCGGTCGGTTATTTCAGTTGTTTGCTTGTGTATTATGTAGTTTTCATGATTCTACCCGTTTACCAATGTGTGAAGTCACATATTCTCTATTGTTATCGCAATTAGTTCTCACTGAATCATGTTTAAATTAGGATACTACTTGAAATTGCTTTCATACGTGTTTTTAAGGTTCTACCGCCACATTCCTTAGTAAAACTTGTAAATGGGAACGTTAAGTATAGTAAATAAAGGTTGCGATCGACGTATGTCTTATAACAGAAACTCTGTTGCTTGTGGATATTTGACATTCAAAAAGACCATATCTCGAAATTAACGTTAAATGGATGAGATATTAACTACCGGTATTTCAATGATATTCATAGTGATAGGTGAGGAAACTGGTAATGCTTGTATCGTGATTAAGGATTTTGTTTCCCATGATAACTCTACGTAGTCCTGTTCCAGAAGAAAAAAGTAACTCAGTATACACGGGTTTTTCGTAAATTTTTAAACTTTAAGACCATTTCTCTCATAATTCCATAATAACCTACGGAGTTTTATAATTTGTTATATAACCCATTCGGAAGCTTTTTCCATGAGCGCAGTAGGACCCTACTCGCCGAAAAAATGTTCAGCGAAGAAGTCTGTCAGTCAATTTAGTCATCATTTTATACGGAACTCTGTCCATAGTAGCTATAGTATTCGCTTTTTCATTCTATCATGTTGATGGAATAGACTAGAGGGATGATTTAATGCCAAGAGTAGCTGTGCGTGTGCATGTACAGTACAATTAGTAAGGCTTTACCCTGTTGTTCATGAGATAATTCGGGACTCATTTAATTTTATTTTCATTTCCGATGTGAGTGAGGAAGTGATCATTTTGCTGGTTCGGTTAATGAATGTGAGGGTTTGATCAACTTATCAGTTAGTTATTGGTTAGAGATTGCGAAGTACTTGTGTGTTGTTGTGTTTTGTTCCCTCTCTTTAATTCCCAAAGGATCGCGCACGAGAGAGAGAGAGAGAGAGAGAGAGAGAGAGAGAGAGAGAGAGAGAGAGAGAGAGATGGTTAGGTACGTTTTAAGTAATGCTAGATATAATTCATGTTGAAAAAATTCAGGTGGTTGGGCGATATTTGCTTACTCAAATAAGTTTTGCTGTTTGCTCTACTAAGTTTTTGTTTTCGCAGATTTGTATTTTTAACCTAAATGAGTGTTTTTGTTTGCCTACCGGGATTTTGTTCTTTTCTGGAGTGAGTGTGGATGTTTACTCCCCTTTCTCTGTTGACACAAGTCAGTTTCTTTGCTCTGCAAGTGATGTGGAGGGAGGGAGAGTTAGTCTGGCGCTCCATTAATTTGCTTTTTCTTGACTTCCCCACCATCACTCGTCTGCTTGAACGCACACACACACACACATACGCACACACATATATATATTATGTATGTGTATAGTTTAATAATGATAAACATATAGCGACGTACAACAGGGTACATGTGCCAAAAATGCACGGATTGGTTTGCAGGTAAGCCGGAAGCCAGTGAATACATGTGCCATTTGATTAATGCTGCGGTATTTTGGTATAAGAATGACACATCGCATACTCATTCCTGCTTATCGCATGAATGTTAGTCTCCAGTTCCGTATTGTGTGGGAATAGCAACATGATGACACACAATATAGTCAGCACTGTGTTAAATTGGTTGAGGGGGAGGTTTGCCCCGATTCTGTAATTTTAAATTATTTGTGAATATTTCCGTAACTTTTCGGCAAAATTTGTCATACTGGGATCAGTTGACAACACTGGATACCCGACTTACAGGCTGTGTCTGACTCTACATCATTTATCTCTGTGGGTCACAGGTCGGAAGGCGTGGGTTCCCCCTCGATATTATCAATAGTTTTTGAGGATGCTAGTCGTTTTACCACTTGCTACTAGACCGATCTGCATCAGAAAAAAAAAGAATTTAAAAAAAAGGTGTCTTGGATTTAGGATCCTGTGAAATTTTGTTGTCTAGTGGATGTTTGTGTTGTCAGAGTTGATGAATGAGCAAATATGCAGGTGGCTTAAAGGTGAGATGCAAATGAAGATTAATTGTGATCTAATTAGAAATAAAGACAGAAATATGCGAAAGGATAATAAATGGATAATAAATACTTTTTTTTTCCACACTAGCTGATTCTCTTAAGAGAGTTTTGGCCAAAGTCAGTGCATAGTGCAAATTATGGGGGATGGAGTAAAACTCTTCACAAAACTCCAAGTATGATAGCAAGTTTATGACGTTGGATTCCCCTTCCCCAGATCTTGCATTAACTTAGTTTCAGTCTTTTTAACTACGTGAAACAAATGTTAAATTTAGTCGATTTTGTTTTACAAATAAACTTTTGAGACATACTCATACATTTAGCCTTAGGCACAACAACCATTTTTTCTTACCCCATTTTTACTTTTCATTTTTTTCATACTCCTGTATCTATTTTTATTCATATCATGCTTATTCCCCAATTGTAAATCACTTTTATGACACCTGTATACTTGCTTGACACGATTTTAACGAGCGCACGTGTCCACCAGACACCATAAATTGACAGGAGGTCAATTCTGGAACACCTGTGTTTAATTCCTAATCTAATTTATGTAAGTAGAAATCTTCGCTTATAATCCGTACATCTATTTTGTTGGATGAGGGACCAGGTCTAGTTGAGCGACTAAAGATACCCACAAGTGTTGAAGAGATTGATGGCCATACCTTTTTTAATTCTGGAAAGGAGGTCACAGCCTCCTGTTCTAATGCATGCAAGAGGTGTGATGGGGAGGTCATAAAACTTCCATTTGCCATTCCTGCTTGGGAAGCCAGTACTGTCCAGTTTAGCAGCTTCAGCCACACACTTCATCATTATCAAGAAGGAAAATATCCTTAAAGCACTAGAAGTTGTTACACCTTCAACCTGATGCAGTCATGCTAGTGATAAATCTCTTATGGAAGGGAACAAGGGTAAATATACCTCTGTTATCAGAAGTCACGACCCCTTACTTTTACCTTAAATACCCATACAAACAAATACGAACTGTCTGACTTTCATCATGTTCCCCTTTTGGTGTTCCGTATACACTTGCAAAAAAAATTCTGGTTTGTAGTTGAGAAAACACACTGTTCTTACTCACGTTGAAAATTATGCAAACTTTTTATCTCATGTTTAAAGATTAAATTTAATTTGTACATGTTGTCTCGTCAAAGGTTTCAAGGGTGCTTAACCAATCCTGAAAAAAAAAGAAAAGAAAAACGGTGAAAGAGTTTGCATTCAGTCCTCAGGAATCAGGTTGTTAGGTAAACCCCAACTGCTGTTTCACGTGTGTTTGTTCTTTTGAAACTATGAAATCCTTATTCCTTGGCTGCTTTTGGAAAAAGGAAAAAAAAGTAAAATCGGTATTTACTTGTCAGAAGTCAGAATTTCTGGGGCATGAAAACTGATTTTCTTGGTGGTGATATTCTCAAACATCAGTCTGTATCTTTATTCAGTTGTACAAGAATATCGATATACTGAGAAGGTGTTACAGTAATTCTGCAGACCTGTCTGTCATGAGGAAATGTTTTATTCTTGTTTTCCTCCATTTATTATATCTTTTTCATGTTTGGTCTTCAGCAGCTGACGAAACCTGGGGATCTCTTAAATTTATTATCTCAAATATTAAAATTTTCTTTGGTAACGTTGGATGCCCAAAGATTATGTAATGATTCTGATAACTAATTCTAGATTTGCTGTTGGATCTAAATAATGTACTTTTTTCTGTGAAGTTTTAGTACGCCTCTTTTCTATTAGTTTTATTCCTGTTTGGACCAAATTAGGGAATGATCTTCCTAACCCTTTAGTCGAATTGTTCACAACTTCAGAAGTTCAAACTTGGTGTTGGTCTATGTTATTTGCTTCTCCTGTTTCCTAGTTTATTCTTACTTTTCAGTTCTCAACTTGGGGTTCTTGGTCGAGTAGCTATGTGTTTTTCTAACATATGATTGCAGTATGTATGCATGTAATGTATGTGTACACACATATACGTATATATATAATTTATTTATATATTTATATCTATCTGTCTATCTATCTATCTATCTATCTATCTATCTATCTATCTATCTATCTACCTATATATACATATATATTAATTTACTCAGAGAATAGAATAGAAATCATTGCACAGTGAGCAATGCTCGGAATTAAAGTAAACTTCGCTTTGAGGAAAGAATTAGGCGATAGGGACTAACGGATAAGGGCGGGGCCCTTTCTCTTTTGATTAAATCCTCCTTGATCTCTCTCTCTCTCTCTCTCTCTCTCTCTCTCTCTCTCTCTCTCTCTCTCTCTCTTTCTGTGTGTGTGTGTGTGTGCGTTCAGGAGCCGTATAGATTTTTCCACCTTAATGCTGATTAAGAAACTGTCTTTTGTGTTTGTGAATTACAACGCTGAATATGATGTGGTATAGTATTTCTTCCTAGCTTGATAGTTTGTTTACCCTTGATTTATTAAGTTTTTTGAATTGGAGATAATATTTGTTGTACCAAAACTATCGTTTCAGTGAGTGCATGGAATTCATGGTTGGCGGAATTATGATTGTGGTTTTCTATATCGGTAGCTGATGACATATGAGACAGAAGTTTTTTTCTCTTGGTAATCATAGAAGGGATAAGTACTTGAACACATACCATATCTGCAACTTTTTATGCCGTTTAACTCCTCGCTGAATTTGCGTGTAGCAGTATCATTTTAAAATTGAAAATGGAAAAACAATTCGCAAATGCAAAATTAACAGTTCTAAGATATGCTTAAATACATTAAAGTATATGTTAAAATAAAAAAATGCTAAAAACAATCAAAACAATTAAATGTACTATTTACAAGGGTTTTTATAAAGTATGAGAAACTATTCACAATCTGTACGAAGAATGAATTAAGCATACCTTAGAATATGTATAGATGAAAGTCACCGCTGTCTATATTCAGTCTTGTTTCTTCATTTTAATAAGGATGTATTCTTGGACGCTAAGCCCTAAAGCAGAAGAAGCCTTCGAGATGGTTTTCAAGTTTTCGAAGTCAGATTTTACTTGGCAGATGCGTTCACAGTGGTTCCTCTTGGAGGAGTAACTTGTCTTAGTAGTGCAGTGGCCTCTTAGTCCTGTTACTGACAACTATAGACTGTCTCTTAATTGTAGATGCGGTGACTTTGGATTACGATGTTGAGAGCTGTTTTTCATTTATATTATATTAATTGCTTGTGGGTTTTTGCATCTAAGAATAGGACGTGTGCTTTTAAGAAAGTGGTACATTGAGATATGAAATTTGCGTACAATTACTCGTTCTACTGTCTGTTACTTTTTTTTCAAATTGTAATCGTTGCCTCTGTGTTGTTGTTGTTGTAAAGTAAACGGCAGTAAAAATGCGGCTATGTAAATTCTACCAGTTGCATACAAATGAGATGTTTGTTTAGTGTTAATTTGCTGATACTTTATTATTTGTTTACTGGTAATCACGAAGTTACAGAATGATGTAAGGAAGTGCACACACACGCACACACATATATGCGTGTGTATGTATATATTTATATTATATTAATATATTTATATTAAATATAATAATTAATTAATATATATATATATTATATATAATATATATTATTTACATACACACGCATATATGTGTGGTGCGTGTGTGTGCACTTCCCTTACATCATTCTGAACTTCGTGATTACCAGTAAACAAGTAATAAAGTCAGCAAATTAAACACTAAAACAAAACATCAACTATAACACTGGTAGAATTACATAGCCGCATTTTTACTGCCGTTTACTACACACACACACAGAGGCAACAATTACAATTTGAAAACAAAGTAACAGACAGGAGAACGAGTAATTGTACGCAAATTTCATATCTCAATGTACCACTTTCTTAAAAGCACACGTCCATATTCTTAGATGCAAAAAACCCACAAGCAATTAATAATAATATAAATGAAAGAAACAGCTCTTCAACAATCGTAATCCAAACGTCACTCCGCATCTACAATTCAAGAGACAATAATATATATATATATTATAATATATATATATATAATATATATATATATATAAAGAAAAATTCCACGAAGAAAAGAGAAATGGAGAACTCCATCGTTTCTTTTTCCTTCGTGGAATTTGTCTCTATTTATGTATTCATCATGTTCCACATTGTAATGATTCAGTTATACATAAATAAATACACACACACATACGTATATATATATATATATATATATATATATATATATATATATATGTGTGTGTGTGTGTGTGTGTGTGTGTATATCGCTTAATTTCGAATTCACTATACCTTAGGAATAACTTTCACCCAACGGGAATTATGATTAATAATAACCGTTTGTGACCTGAGGCCCCAGAGGAACTTGTCAGTTATCATTGCCTCATTTAGTCATAACTTATTCGGAAGGTATTGTGAATTCGATAGTAAACGGTATTAGTAAATTCAATATTAAGCGGTATGTGTGGCTTAATATTTGTGAAAAAATGTATATATAAATATATTGTATGTTTATATATTATGTATAATTAAGTATGTACGTTATATATGTGTGTGTGTCAAATAGATATACGCATAAATGTTTTAATTAATTGGAAATTCTTAGATAAAAGCAAATGAGAACCACGGCTAGATAATCTCCTAACTGACAAGTCAGCGATGAGTCTCTTGGGTTAAAAAGAAAACGAAAATATAAGCTTTTTCATCCACTTTAGCAGATGATTCTTGAACAGATCATCTCACCTTGAACAACAAATGTCAGTTCTTTATCTTGTATGCACTGTTGCGGTCTTTCGATACTAAGGCACATTGTTCTAATATCTTTATCACGCCACCGGTCCACACTCTTTGCGACTTTTGTAATTGCTGTTCTCTAAAACTTCTTAGTTGTCGACCTGCCTGTCACCTGTTTCCCATTCGCTTCACTCGACCGTCCTCAAATATACTGGTACTCCAATTCCCATTTGTTCCATATCTTTACGCACATTAAAGTTTTTGCATTTCACCTTTTCAATTGTCCGTACAACGACAGTTCACTTTCATGATGAAAACCTGATCAGTCAATCCCCGTTTTTCATGTCAATGTCTGTCTTACATTCCAACGGATGACTCTATAGAAAATTTAGGTAATTTATTCCATCACCAACTTTGGAATTGATCTCATCGTTAATAAACCTTTGAGAGTAAGTGTTTTGGGCTATATAGATTATATATTAAACTTTGTGTTATAGGTTATACAAGCTTGATTCCCCTCATAGGTCAGAAATTGTTGAAGTTGGTCTGATTTGTTGCTCTTCTGGTGTGGGCACGGTAACAGATAGGGTTATAAGTCTTGGAACCCCATCCCTGTTCTCACAGTCCGACTTTCTCGGAATTATGTACTATTTCAGATTGATACGTACGCAACTCATAAATTGTTTCGTTTAAATGACACATGTTCTGTTAGTGATCTCTATGAAACCCATATGTTGGTGTCATGCGTCTCTTTTTGAGCGTTACGCTCATTATATGTATATACATACATACATACACACATATGTATCGACTTCATATAAAGGCGACTTCTTTGTATTTCTATATGTACCGTTTCCTCCACTGCATGTTGAGCTCATGTGACCTCATAACGCTTCATGTCGACCACATCTTCCCCAGTTTACTCCTTGGGAATCAATAATCCTCAGATTGCACTGCTTGGTGACATTTTCTTTCTCTCTGCTGTTGTTGCAGTCAATGTTTGAAGCTTACTTCTTGGATATTTTTCCCCTGCCTTACAATCTTCCAGGGAGGTTAAGCCCAATTGCGTTTCTTCTTTGTGTTTTGTTTTTCCTATACTAATGGGGCGTGGGTATATCAGTATTGGCTTGACTGTTTCTCTTACCACTACATTTTATATGTATATATATATATATATATATATATATATATTATATATATATATATATATACTATATATATATATGTATATATATATATATCATATATATATATATATATATATATACATATATATATATATATATTATTATATATATAAAAGGGACTGTAATAAAATCAACAATTTTAAGAGCATATTTTTTACGTAGATTAGGTAGGAAAACAAAAGGTGATGCGACTAAAGAAGGTTGACATAATGGTTTAGCACATGTGGGGGTTCTCCCACAACTAAGGGACTGAGAAATGTAATGTGAAAGGCACGCCTTGAGTAAGAACCTGGCATTCTGAGGTTAATCAGCTTCGTAGTTTTGTAAAGCACTTGACGACTATGCAATTGACGACTACAATTTTTTCTATGCATGTATTCATTCCAGATTTAGTGGTTATGAGAATGGAAAAACAACTGTAGTCTTTTGCTTTGCGGTGGAATTGCTTTAGTGATACACGCGCGCGCGCGCACACACGCACACACACACACAGACACACAGACACACACACACACACACATATATATATATATATATATATATATATATATATATATATATATATATATACATACATACATACATTACGCATTTGTAGGGCTTACTTTTTCAGTTCTTGGCTTACGTTCGCTGATCGCCTACTGCCTATCACTCACAACTTCAAATATAAATCAGTAACTGCTGGGGATAAGAAAAAGGGCGTGGAGCCAGGAACCTAAACTCTAAAGGTTCCCATAGTAATGAAAAGGAGTGCCCCTAGGTGCCACTCATTTTAAGAGGGGAAAATATTTGTATATATATTTACATACACACACACACACACACACACACACACACACACACACACACACACACACATATATATATATATATATTTATATTTATATTTATATATATATATATATATATATATATATAAATATGTATGCGCTCAAGAATGTATGTCTGTACGAAATCAATTCCATTAACATAGCGAACATCATGATAATGTGATGTTCGGAAGGTAGGAAAATAGTATTAAGATTATATGTAATGTTATTGCAAACAACCAGTTTTTGTTGCTCGTATAACCCGAAATTTATTAGTTCTCTTAATTCGGAATTAATTCAAGGTAATATATCATATCAATGATTAACATGATTTTTTTTTCATTAAGCCATTTGACGCCGATCAAACATGTTACCCGATTTATGATACATACATACATAGTAGGTTCATATTTTATGAACAGGTTTTGTGGTCTTTTAGTGAGCAAATTTGATCTTATCCTCTGTATTTTTTATAAGTATAAGGCTTGGTGAGCTTTAAATATTCTAATATTTCATAACAATCTATCTTCATTCTGATGTTTTTAATGGTTCAGTTAGATTTGCCTTTTGAATATTGTCTCATCTGAATTTGGAAAGTTTTTATTTATTTATTTTTTGAGAGCATAAATAAGTAACTGAATGCCTTGTTCGTATGTTTCTTTTTTGGGTAGATTAGCAGAAAGCATTTGATGAAAGCTCTACAAGCGCTCAGACGTTGTTGATTAACAGAATCTCTAGTATATATAGTATTTGCACCAAAGCTAGTAAGTCCATTTTGAAAGCCTTTGTATTTGACTGGGCGTCTGTTGATTATTTCCTTTCATTTGGATATGGAATGCCTTACAGTGTAGGTGTATGAAAGGTCAAAGGTGCGACTGTCTCTCTTTCCAGTGTGTACCTGTTTGTACTTCTTCAATTTTCTTTGCGAAAATACCAATTTTACAAAATGCGTTTCACGTGTTCGTACCAGTAGTTTTATTTTTTCCTTGTTTGCTTCCGAAAACCGCTTCAGATTGCTTAGCTTTTGAAAATGTGTACTCCCGATGCGACTTTTAGTTTTCACTAAAAGAAAAGTATTGAGGTGACTGTCTGTCCGTCCGCACTTTTTCTGTCTGCCCTCACAACTTAAAAAATACTGAGGCTAGAGGGATGCAAAAGGCAAATTGGCATGTTGATCATCCACACTCCAA
>NC_087200.1:158592565-158605318 GCF_015104395.2 Macrobrachium nipponense
ATTATATATATATATTATATATTATATATATATATATATTAAATATATATGTATATATGATATATATATATATATAGATATATATATACATATATATACATAAAGGTTTACTTGATCTCTTATTAGTGTCCGAAACCTAACCTAACATACGTAGAAGTATCGTATGACATCAGTAATGGAAAAAGTGGGGAATAGGGGTATAGTTGTTTGTTGGTAATTTAGTTTTATTCACTTTTTGTTGATGTTATGTTTTATCATTTAAATTCAGCGTAATTTTAAATGTCGATAGGATTTTTTTTTTTTTTTGCTTGTAAAGAAATGGCTTACCCCCGCATTTTAAAGTTTCGTTCAACTTTCTTCACTCAAAATTCACAAAAACAGTGAAATCAACGGAAAAAAATAATAATAGAAATAAAAGGATGAAAGAAAACGAGAGAGAAAAGGAGATGGAATGAAGCGGATTTGAGAACTGCTACTGAAAGGAATTAAAGTATATTTTATAATATTTTCTCATTATGAGGATAAAAAACAAGATGCATTGAGCTTCCGTGAGGAAAGGTGAGTATTCAGAAGCGCGGGATTAGCAAGTGAAAGCAACCGTTTTTTTTTCCTTTTTTTCCGCTTTTGTACGCAGTCCTTGATACGTAAGTTCGTCTTGTGGTTGCGATATCTGTTCATTTAAAGCAGGAGGATTCCCTTTCTCTCTCCCTCGGTATTTTTGTAAATAAGAAAGCTTCTTGTCTCCTTTCAATTTTTTGTGGGCACCTTTTTCACTTTCTCTTTTCTAGTCAGGTTTGTTTGATGATTCGCCTTTGTTTCGGTGCTCTCCATTTTTCGATATTTTTGCCTTCGGTTTCTCGTTCTGTTTTCTCCGTTCATTTCTTTGTTCAGATTTTAGTTGACCTTGAATTTCTTCATGGATTTATTTCTATTATATTTCGTATTGATGATGTTCCTGGGTTTAATTGGAATTTCTTAGTTACGCAGATGTTCAAGTTTTTCCTTTGAATATACTTTTGTTTTAATGAAATAGGGGATTTTAATCGCATGAGAATGTATTGTTCTTCATGGAGTTGATTTAATAGAAAGTACAACTTTTACTGTTCAAATCTTATTCGTTGGTCTCGAAAATTGTGCGTTCATGAGAGAGAGAGAGAGAGAGAGAGAGAGAGAGAGAGAGAGAGAGATGAACGTGAATTTAGTGATCGACCTAGTGAAAATAACGGTAATTTGATGCCGTAATTTATCCATTGGGGGCTCGCTTAGTCAAGGGTATGATATCATGCTTGGAATTACGAACATCCTTCTGTTCCTTTCGTTTTGAATAGATTTCACTGAGTCAACGGTTTGCGCTGAAATGGACCGAATGTTAGAATGAAAGGAGTCAAACAGTGTGTAAATTTTCCTTATAATCCGATCTAATAAATCTGCTGTTACGCTGCGACCCGAGTAAGAACTAACCAATTAATTAATCAATCCGCTGTCACGCGGTGTTTCTTTATTATGATGGGGATTTTTATATTATTGTGTGTTATAATTACACGTATACGATCTTTGTTGCTAAAATAAGGAGATTGCGTAGGAAGATGAACAGTTCGGTGTAATGTATTCTTCAGATACTCATAAATCATTCAATTTTGTCTCCGTCCTCGCTTGATGGTTTGAGGCTTGGAGAACTATGATATGATTACTTTAATTGGTATAGTAACGGTTTGTTGTCATGTGTAAAGTAGTGAAGCAAACGATTGACAACAATTAAGTGCATTTTATCTACCTTAGATTGCTACATATCTATGAGAACAGAAGGCTAGTCTGGAACAAGATTCCTAATAGTGAGTTATAAGAGGAACTGGGACAGTTATTTCAGGAAACCTACTTAATGAGATATTTACGTGATATTTTTTAAATCCAAAAATCATTATCATGAACAAGTAAATCGAACAAAAAAGCAACATTTCTTCTAGCGATGAAACGAATTTATGCTCCAGGACCGAAACGCAAACCAAGGGCAGATCGGAATACTTTATCAAAATCACGATTGTTTATTGCAAATCAGACTTCTGAATTAATGTTTTGATATATATATATATATATATATATATATATATATATATATATATATATATATTAGAGTGTGTGTGTGTATATAAACGCCTATAAATATTAGTATATAGTATATATATATATATATATATATATATCATATCGATATATCTACCTATATAATTATATATATATATATTATATATATATATAATATAATATAATAATATAAATAATTTATATTTATATTTGTCGGTGTGTGCATGTATGTTATATACATTCTAGACAAATGACCATTCCTGCTATTCATCTATTAGACTCGTAACGAAGGCAGATTTGGTTATCATCACGTGCAGTTCCCTCATTTCACAGGGTGGTGATTTCCTTCGGGGGAAAAAAAACGGAGGAATCTCGGTTCATGCACTACCAGTCCGAACTTTTATAACAAGTTCTTTTTATATGCTAAAAGTTCGTCTTATTATCGGGAAGTCTCGTAGTATTATTTTAAGTTAATTCCAACTGGATGTGGGAAGGGGTAAGGTTTTGGGAGCTTTTCTGCGCCATGCTGTATATAAGATGGCTATTACTTGTCAGCCGGATTTGAGTCAGGGTCCCCCTTTTCAAAGGTGTTACGTAAAAAAAAAAAAGGGGGGGGGGGAAAAAAAAGGGGGGGGGTGGAGGGAGGTGGTGGGGGGGGGGGGGGGGGAGGTTTTCTGCTACGTATGGTTAAGGCGTTAATAGTCGGTCGTGTTATGGTAGTTAGTTAAGAGTCTCACTTTCTTTTGGGAATTTAGCTTGCAGGACTATACTACATGCTTCTGGAAAAATATTCGAATGATGGCGATTATTTATTATATCTAAGGTTTTTTCCCAGTAACTGATGCTTCTCTTTTTATTGAAAGTTCCCTGATATATGGGAGTTGGCAGTCGATTCCTCATTCTTTAATATTTTAATTTATTTTCCGGGTTAAGGAAAATACAGGATTGTTTATGATACCCTGTCCGTTTTTATAAGATCTGCAATATAACTTGTTTTGCTTTCTTCTAAAGGTTTAGAAATGAGTGTTTAGTAAATAAATACTAATTGCAATGGAACTGAAATATAATAAGTATTTTCAGGAAAGCAAATCTCGCTCTTTTTCAGTAGGTCTCACGAAATCAATTTATCTATCATTGTAACAGAAATTTGTATTCATTCTTGTTAAGCGGTCAGGTACCAGTATTGTTCTTAAATGATTTCATATTTAGCGACCCTTATCCGTTATTACCTATCGTTTTTTTCTATATTGTTAAGGGTCTTACAATAATGGATGCATACACTGCGCGTGAAAATACCTTAGACTATTTTAAAACTACATTTCAAAGATATGATCGATCTTCTTTGTGTTCTAGCCTTCAGGTGTCACTTGAAGGTTATTGTATATATTGTTATTATAATCTTATGTCTAAATGTAACACATTAAATGAACCAAATCTCGACAGAATAGAATGACAAAGAGAGACGAATAGATGCGATAGAGAAGGAAGTGAAAAGATAAGCAAGTACGTTCAGAAATATTTATACACAAAATTCGCAATACAAGACAGAAAAACGAAGGTAACAGCATATAGAGTCTTTACAGTCATATTACCGCCTCCTTTTAACTTTTGAGCACGGGCACTATAATGCTACCAGGAAGACTATTCCGCTGTTTTTAAAAAAGCGAATGAAAGACTTCTGGTACATAGCAGCTACGTAGCCCCCAAGAAGTTCTTAGGGCGGAGGCAATAAAGCCTGGCGGGAATTCCTTGATGAAATAGAGCTTTGACTATGAGATGACCAAACAGGGCGTATTCAGGGGATGGTAAAGCGAGTATGAGGAAGGAAAAGGAATCACGGCTCAGGCAGGTTGCATTGATACGTTCATCTCAGCATATATGGAAAAACTTACCAAAAGTAGCTACTTTTCCTAATGCGTTAGCATTATATTATTTTTAAGCATTGTAAAACAGAAAACGAAGTTGGAGGTAACTGTAGAAATGATTAATGAGATCAATTATTTATCAAGTACATTATGATGCGGAGTACGCTGTATTATAAGCTGGTCATTTGAACATCACCCTCATACCTTTCTGTTTCTACCTCTTGCTGATTCGGGGTGAGACAATAGCTGCATCGTCTGCTTACTGTAAGCACTTATTTTCCAATTTCACAATTGCGTGTAAAAGCTAAAGGCATCAAGTGCTCCAGCACACTACTTCGAGGGGAAAAAAAAGAAAAAAAAGACGCGGTAGGTGTGTATTTAACAAAACCTCTTGAGTAACACCCTAGTTTCCGGTCTTTTAAAAAAGATAATTGATGTCAATTTAACCTCATTTAAAAAGTGATAATTGAGGTCAATTATTTAACCTCCCTTAAAAAGAGATAATCGAGGTCAATTACTTAACCTCCTTTAAAAAATACGAATTTGACCTTTACTTATGGTTTCTCTTGTTAACTGAGGCGGTTAAACTTTGATGTTCCCACTTCTAAGAAGTTGAAGAGCATTGTATTTATTTTATTCGAGAACGAAATTGGAAACCGGTGCTCCTTGTTTACGACCGACTAGGGAAGTAGTTTAAACGACGAGCAGTGTTTCTCATCTGCAATCAACTAAAAATATTTCTATTTTATAGGAAGATACTTTCCCCTATTCAATGAAAATATTTGTATCTGCTGTTACAAAAGACGACAAAATTGTTGCGATTTTTGTGAGGAACTGAAGAAAGTGTGTTCTCTTTTGCAAGAGACTGAAAATAATGCCCTCTTGTTTGAGTGATCGGAGAAATGTTGCGTTTGGAGAAATTTTGTCCTCTTCGTTAGGAACTGGAGAATTGGAACTGGAAAAACAGTTTCCTCTCCAGTGAGGAAGTGATTTGTACCTTTTTTTTAAAAGACGAGTGAAAATGTTCCAGTTTGTTGATAAGGGAGGATATTAAAGTTGAATATCAAACTTTGGGTGGTATAGGTCGGGAAATTGTTGGGGGAGGTGAGGCTGCGGTTATTTTGGAATGCTTCACCGTTAGTTTGTTTTGGCGTAGGTTGTTTGAGACCATATGAATAATGAAAGGTGTTATCATAATGTTAAAGGTAGCTTCACGACAGTTTCGTTGTAGTTTTGCTTATGTTTGTAGTATATTTAAATAACTGTGTTTGTCATCGGTGTTCAATATTTTGTTGTTAGTCGAAAGATATTTCATTAGTAAGAAACCGCATTATTTCCGATATTGTTTGTAGATTTCAGGTCTTCACATTTGTAGTGGTAACATTACCTATTTTCGTGTTTTGAGAACAACGTTTAAGTCTTGAATTGATCCAGTTGCTATTATCCGGCATCCTGCATGTGTTGCTTCGTGCCTTTCCTTGTCCGTCACACTTTGGTTCACTCAGTACCTTTTGGGTAAAATCGTAAGATTGCTGTTGGTAAACGGTAGTATTGAGAACTGTCATACAATATATATATAGATATATATATTATATATATATATATATATATATATATATATATATATATATATATAATATGGCGGTAATAAGTATATGTGTATACCTCTTACTGTTGACAATTTTCTATTCAAGAGATACGAAACGTCGCTTATATGTATATATATATATATATATATATATATATATATATATATATATATATATACTATATACATGGCGGTAATAAGTATATAATGTGATACCTCTTACTGTTTGTACACAATTTTCTGTTCAAGAGATGCGAAAACGTCGCTTATATGATATATACATATATATATATATATATATATATATATATATATATATATATATATATATATATGTATGTATGTATGTATGTATATAGAAACTGGAGTAACGACAAACTCGCTCTTTTTTCATTTATCCATTTAATAAGCGACGTTTCGTATCTCTTGAACAGTAATTGTGTACAAACAGTAAGAAGTATACACATTATATACTTATTACCGCCATGTTAAATGACCAATAAAAAGAGATACAATATTAAAAACATTTAAAAGATATTTGAAAAACATTTATATATATAAAAAGAACAGAACAGCAGAAGAAGGCCAGGACAACATGAAAAGAAAAAGACACCTACCCACACCAGTAGTGTAATGCAAACTGACAGAGAAAACCAATGCAGCGGGGGAGAGGGGTGAATGTAAACAATGAGGTTACAGCAAGTACTTTAAGCGATGAACAGCTGGGTAGAAGTTGATTGGTGAAGGGTAGGGCAGTTGATTTGATTATAATAGGTTCGAGTGTAGTTAAATCTTCCACATATCGGGTTCTCCCCACAATACTAGAATCCTTAGAATCTATGTGGGTCTTACAAATTTTGCTGTGATTTCGTAATTACATTGGACTGTTCGGGATTAGATAATCGACAACCCGTTCTAAAACTAACTCCCTTATGAGAGGAGATTCGGACTTTAAGCAGCTCCTGGTATATCCGATGTAAGTGCCAAGGTCACACCTAGGACAATTATATTTGTAAATAACGCTGGAAGTAGACAGGGGCTAATACTGTCTTTGACATGAAGGAGAGATCCAATGATTCGTGAGTTTATTTGGATTAACTTAAGTGTAAGAGCGGGTATTTGTTCGTGAATAGCCTGATACATTTATTCCGAAATCTATTGCCATGTAAAAAAGAGAATCTTGGATACAGACATAACATGGACTAAAGGTGGGGGTTAAGTTTCAAATTAAGCAATTTGTTGAGCGTTCTATGGAAAATCGCTGGTGGGTCATAATTATTCTTAAAATAGTCAGAGAGGATAATCACTTCAGCATGAAACAAGGACCAGCTTGAGGTCAGGGTAATGGCTCTGTGAAGGAGAATGGACAAGGAGTTCATTTTAAAATTGTAAAATCATGGACTATAAAAATTCGTGCCAAGGTCAGTAAAATTGTTCTTCCTGTAAATACCTGTATGGAAGCCAATTTCATCCTAGTTACCTTTACATCAAGGAAGGGGAGAGAATTGTGGTTTTCAATCTCAATAGTAAATTTAATGTTCTGCAAAGAGCCTTAAGTAATGCATACAGTGCACCGCATGAGGTGCACTGAAGGCACTATACCCCTACGGGGGGAAGTATTTTGGAAGAAAGAATGGGTCTAAGGGGAATTCCGTCCTTGTGTATTTTGGGTAGTCTATAGATAACTCCGTATGTAGATCCAGTCACCAGGAGGTCCTGATCAGTATTGTCATCTATTACTACGTTTTGTTCAAGTGTCCTAAGGAAAATATTAATTAGGAATCTGTTAATTAATTTTGTCTTCGGATTTAGTAGTTGTAAAGGTCCGGTTCGCTAACTTTAGTCAATTTCGACGTGTCACATAAAATGTCTTTCATTTTCTGTACCTAGCTGGACAAAGATTATCTACTCGTACGTATAATACAGTGCAATACATTCATTTGGATTTCTTTTTACATGCTCGGTATTTATTTTTTAGAATAACACTTAATCATATTTTGAATTGGCATTTTAAAAGTTTAGTGGTTTATTCTGTTTTGACATGATAAGCGTTACTTTCAGATATTTATTAGAAAGTTTTCCAAGAATGGCTACCAAAGTGGTTTATTTTATCAGATTTTTATGCCGTTTATTAATCCACGTATCTTACAATATGCTTGCGAACGTTTTTATTTTCCATGAATATTACGAAATAGTAATCTGTCTTCGAATGTTTTTTATTAGTATTCGTAAGTATACATTGTACGAGCACGAAAGGGGTCGTGAACTGGCTCAAGTAGCTTCCAGGGTATGAGATGCTCAGATATGAAAATTGTGAAAAGAAGCTGAAGATGTGGAGTAGGAGTGAACAATATGTAGATCTAAATTTTGTTAAATAACAAATAATAGTGAATAGAACTATCTGTTAATTGAATTAATAATAGATGGCCACAAGTGCAAATAATATATTTGATTAAAAACAAGTAGATAATTAAGAAAAGACGTTCACCATCCAATGTAACCGGCGAAGCCCAGCTGCTTCCAATAGCGGCACAGACACTCCAGTCAGTTACCAATGTGCTGAGCACCATTCTGGGCATGAATGGAAGGAACGGAAGTGGAGCTGCTGAAGTGCAAAAATGGAATTCATTCTTGACTGTTTTCCCTCCTTTTGGGGCTCTTCCCAGTGACTGAGTTGTAGTTCCAGAGATTGAGGTTCTTCATGACATCTGCATTTAACTGATCTTCTGAGATTATTGGTGGAATGACAGCTTATCACTGTGAAGAATATAGGTCCTCTCTATTAGTTGAAGGTTTAAATTGATCCCTCGAGTATGCACGTGTTGCTTTCTCCTCATATGAGGTTGTGCTATTCTGCTACGCATATTGGAGCGCTTCAGCTTTTTGCCATCATCTCTTTTAGATGACCATCTTGCAGATGAGTAGCGTTCTGTTCCACAATGCAAAAATGAGGCTTATGTCAACTAATATTTCATAGTGGTAACGATCAAAATGAATGACCAAGCATTGCTTATTAATCAAAATCTAAACGCGATTTAATTGATTCTCCAACATTAAATAAAAAAAAAGTATCCTAGAAACCATATTCTAAACGCGGATGGACCCAACGATAACAAGGAAAAGCAAAGAAACGGCCATCCCCTTGACAGTATTAATATAATTAGATGGAAGTTTGTGGGCAAATTTACCGGGAGAGTTAATTAAAGTGGATTTTAACGTTCCGTCGTAACAGTTAATGGAGGTAAATATTTTGTTTGTCTACTTAAGCTGGCGGGCATTCAGCTAATGTTACTTAACTTCTTTCCACAAGCAATTTTTTTGTTTATTTTTATTTTAGAAAGGCCTTTTGAGTACATGATAACCACTGCACGGTATTATGGCGATTATTGTTTAACACTGATGTTCACATGTTGGTTGAACGTGTAATTATTTAGGGAACCATATTTTCTAAATTCCTGTATATATATTATATATATACATATATATATATATATATAATATATATATATATATATATATATATACTTATATATATCATATTATACATATATACTATATCATCATATGTATATATATATAATATATATATATATATATATATATATATATATATATATATAAAAGAAAAGATTTTAGGATGAGGATAATAATTTTATACCTCTACCTTTCTGTCATTGGTTATGTGGTTATGTGTTGATGGTGTCTAGCATTCCAGGGTGGACGACCAACAGTGAGCGAGCTTCTGAAAAAAGAATAGAGTTCAGTATTGTATATGTATGGCTGTAATGGTCTGTCTTTTCTTTTTTTATTTAATAAAGGCAGAAAAATAAAGATATGGCTACTGAATAAACTGGGGATATGGAGATAATTGAGAATTATCCAACTTTACAATCTCAAGGAATCCTTTTTGGTTTGGGCTGTGATGATGGAAGAGCCAGCAGGCTTACCTTAAAAGCCAAACAAAATGGTGTTCGTATATCAAATGGAACAGCCAGTCATAAATATAGGATCCTATTCCGTTTATATCTGGGAGATTTCCTCCAGAAACGTGCGTGCGTGTGTCTCGGTTGAGTCAAGTCTTGTCCCGCCCAAATGCGTCAAGAGATGCGTTCTATTTATTCATCTCTCCCTTTTGCGGATGATAGATCTCCATTGACTGCTTCCATCATTCCGCTAAAACAGATTGGTTCCAGAATCTGGGCTTTCTTCTTACGGCCCATCTCTTGTCTCTGATGTCAGAGTCTGCCACCATCTCGCCATCTATAACCAGCAAGGCTTTCTTCTTTCCCTTCGTTTCAGCTACGTAGATGGAACTCCCGTGGTCAGTGGATATGTCGTCCCTTTTTTCATACTCTACAAAGTTTTTTTTTTCTAAATTCTACTGTCCTACTGTAGTTTTTCGTTGGTGATGAGTGCGTGTCAGGTTAGATTCAGCCGACTTAAATTATTTCTCTCCACCCTCATATGCTTTCAAGTTCTGTGTCCTGTCTGAAGAGAATTCTGCTGTTTCTCTGTCCATTTTCTCCGATTTCTATTGTTCCACAAAATCATCAGTGTAATTTTTTTGACTCATTGTGATTAATGACGATGTACCACTATGTGATTTAAGGATAACCTTCCTGATGGTTTTCTCATTATTTTTTTATGTAAGGTATGTTTTTCTTAAACATTTCTTCATATCTTCATGATTTTATTTTCACTGAATAAATGCAGTTATGCTTATTAGTGGTTTAAAGTGCATCTTTAATAACTGTTAATAATTTCCATTTCACTGGTTCTCGCGACTCTTCAACGGTGCTTCTGGCGATGGTGATGTTCGTGTGTGCTTGAGTGACGGGTGCTTTTGAGAGTCAAAAATTGCTTGCGTGATTTCGTGCCCCTGGAGTCACGTCCGAATTCTGGCCGCTCTATTGTGCTTGGTAGTTTGGCTCTGCATTTAGTGGAAGGAACTGAATAGAGTTCCGGCCTTCTCCCCATTTTTATGTCCTGAATTGTATGAGAGATTGCTTTTTTAAGTTCGTTCATTAAAACACTCCCTTTCTCTCTAGGGAAGTGCAGGATTAAGCTGAATAAGTGCTACGATTTCCATGATTCTGGGAAAGAGTCGATGCGTCCTTTCTGAAAGACTGCTTCTTTCGTTACTGAAATTTAAAATGAAAAAAATATCTTATTTTTATTTTACAGGCTTAATCGTCATGAATTCTCCCTATTTAAAAGAATCACAATATGACCCTTTAACAAATCGGGTTTTAATACGAAGAAACTTCATTTGCATTTGAAAACATTTTAAGGATGGTCAGTTTCATTACACAATTGAGGTGTCATAAGTCTCCTTTTAACGCTAACCTAATATTCGTAGTTATCACAACAATTTTAAGTATTCGTCTAACCCGAGCTGCTGCTTTAACTACTCTGACTTGCTTTTCCCATAGAGACAGTGCGATGTCTTAAACCGTTTTTATGGGAATAATGGGTTGAAGCATGCATGTCTATGTGATTTTATGTAAACTTAAAAGTGCTTACTTCTAAAGTGAAGCTAACATTGTTTATTTATGAAAACTTACAGAAGTTTTTATGTTATATGAATTGGCTGTTTTCGCTTACTATGGGGAATAAGCCTACAAACTACTATTTGTTGTTAGCAGAGGTGGTAGGAAAGGGCAATGGAAGAGCCTAAAAAGGTCTGAAAAAAAGTGTTTGGCGTCGAGTTGAAGATACAGAAATTTAAGGATATGATATTTATGATTTATTTATTAGAATGAAAATATTAAAAAATAAAGTCTTCGTGTTAAACAGTACAGAAAATTTCTTTTAAAATATAGCGTATATATTTATTTTAATTTTCTTGGGTGAAGCAAGGCTATATTTGACTGTAGATTTTAGCACGTTTTAATTTTTTTTGGTGTACTGAACTTAGGCTTTGTTTCTGTTCAATTATTTTGTGTTTCTGAGTGTTAATTATGAAGACCACTTCGCGTTAAGTTAGGAATATAATGTTTACAACTTATGTGTGAGAGAAAAATCTTGCACACATTCTGAGTAACCTGGATGTCGGATCATGCCTTGTTTAATTAGGTACTGATTTATCACGTACTTTCATTTAATGCGCATTGGAAGGAACAAGGTAATCAAGCATTCCGGTTTTCGTTAATTACTGACTTTTCAACATGTTTTTATACTTATCAGTAGTTGGTGTCTACTTCATTAGCTTCATTTGAACCGTAAGTAACACTAGCTACATAGAATGTAATACAGCGAGATTTAGCATCTTGAATTTAATTTGAAGTTCCACCTTCCATTTTTATGTTTACAACTTATCTCTAGACCACCGTTTCATCAGGAAAGTTTCTGTCAGAGGAAATGTGGAATGCTTCGAAGGGGAAGTTGCGAGGAAACTAGATCTGCCGTCTTATTCGCTTGAATTCAGTTGACTACAGGTTGGCCCAAACTCTCTCTCTCTCTCTCTCTCTCTCTCTCTCTCTCTCTCTCTCTCTCTCTCTCTCTCTCTCTCTCTCTAGATTATCTTCGTGTTTAAAGCATGAGGAATTAGGGATCGCATGTCTTAACAAAGCCAGAAGTCTGAAAAGACAAAGTTACCTTTGTTCTCATTTCAGTTTAGGGTTATTTCAGCATCTTCACATTTCTTGGGAAACTCGCCGGTTCTACTGTTTAAACATCCGCAAGTTAAAGCCTCTCAACCCATCAACCCCTGAAAACACCTTTCAGCTCCTGAAAAGACCTTGAAGACACCACTTTCTTATAACTTTCCGAAAGTTTTACACAATTTTCCAGTCACTTGAAATCTCGTGAAACCCTTCTGTAACCCGTCTTCAAGCCTCGTAACAATCCTTCTGACGCTCTCTTTCAGATTCGTGAAAACCCTTAAAATTCTAAATGTCAACCCTTTAAAAGGCTTTCAAAGGCATTTTAATATTCCTTGAGACGACTTATTTCAGCGCCATAAAAGCCATTGCAGACATTTCTTTTCAGTTCCTTCAAGACCTATTAAGGAATTCTTTAAACTGTTGGAGTCAGTAATGCCACTCATTAAAACAGTTTAAAGATTAAAGCAAGTCCTAAAATTCAATCATTTTGAATTTGAATATAATTTATCCTCATATAACTAGCATCATTTCTTCAGTCTTGTCAAAACAATTTTATTTTTCTTACTAAACCCTCAAGTATTTCTTATCCAATTGGAAACTCCCTTAAAGCTGT
>NC_087200.1:158605818-158630818 GCF_015104395.2 Macrobrachium nipponense
TCTCTGAGGAAGTCAGTTTGCTCAGACACTACAGACTCCATGACCATGAATAATATATCTGAGCGCATTAGAGCGAAGGGTGTGCATGTGTGCGTCAAAAGGGTGGGGGACAGGAGGCGTTGGAATGTTGAATATCTGTAAACACACTAGGAGGAGCAGACCAAAGGGAGAAATCCACATATAATCATCGTACACAGACGAACACACTTGTTATCATCGCCCTCCCCTACTGCGGATTAAACTTTATCCCCAATACTTGTGAAAATCTGCATTTGCCGTTACTGCAGAGTAATAATGAAACTCTCCCTACATCTTCCTCTGCGCATAATTGGTGGGGGCGATATTACTCGGCACAAATACCATAACAAATTCCAGCAGAATGACATCGATTATTACCATCTCTTCATAGAATACTTTGATACATTGTATTTGTATTTATCATTCACAAGCAATGAGCAATGAACGAAGGGCTTACCAACATACTATATGCTAAAACAATGCCTATTAATCATCATATATACAAGCACAATATACACAAACAGAATTCCTATTCTATAAAGGTAATCTATTTCAATCTCTCTCTTTCTGCTTGTGAAGAGGAATAATAATTCAGATTTGGCGGACTTCTATCTGTCTCTACAAAGCTAACTGTACTTCTCCCAAGCATTATTACCGATTCCAATTCTCTTATGATTACGTTTAACTTTGTGAGCACTTCATTCTAATCATATCTCTTCCTGTTTTCGAATTGCAAGCTTAAGCACTGCGTTCTAAAGAAATTTACCGATAACGTTTAGTACTGCCCATTTATAAATCACGATTGTTGATTACTGCCGAAAATGAGAAAGACCTACAGAGAAGGGCTGGATAGTGGCAAGAGTCTTTAGAGAGGGGTAGCTTAAAGGTGAATGTGAATAAAACAGAGGTTCTGGTGAGCAGTAGGGAAGATAGAGGCAGATCAGTAATGCAAGATAGAAGAGGCTCGATTATAAAACAGGTGGAAAAGTTTAAATACCTAGGATCTACCTTAAGCCAAGAGGGAGGATGTGAGGCTGAAGTTGACAGTATGATAAAAGCTACATGTGGGAAATGGAGAGGTAGCTGGAGTAGTATGAGATAAGAAAATGCCAATCAAGTGGAAAGTCAAGATCTATAGCACAGTGATAAGACCAGTGTTAATGTATGGATCGGAAACGCGGGCTCTAAGAAGAAAAGGCAAAGTAAAGCTTCAGAGAACAGAGATGAGAATGCTGAGGTGGATTATGGGAATATCGCTGTTTGAGAGACTGGAAAATAACGAAACACGAAGGGCAGGCTTGGTCGAGATAACAGAGGTAATAAGAGAGTCACGACTGAGCTGGTGTGGGCATGTGCTGAGGATCGATGACGAGGGGGGGAGGGAGTGAAGAGGGCTTGGATGGAACCTGTTAGAGAAAGAAGATATTGAGGGAGACAGAGAATTAGATGGCGGGATAAAGTGAAGGAAGAAATGAAGAGAAGGGGTCTAGTGGAGGATGATGCCTTTGATAGAAGGGAGTAGAGAAGGAGCATCAGGCAACCGACCCCTTGATGTAGGGATAACGGTGGGAAAGGTTTATAAATCACGCGATGATTAACCAAATTGGAATTAGGCCTCAATCGACAGAAATTCAAGGCCTCTTAGGAGTGGTCCATGCGGTTTCTCACAAAATCCGAAGAACAATATCCACACCCAAAGGGAAGTAAGAGGCAAAACGCTTTCCTATGTACACACAACTTCCGGCCTACTTGATTAACATGAAGCACTGAGGGGCGCCTTTCTATACAGCAGTCATTCTACGTCTCCAACGAAGAAACTGGTTTCTCCCATATTAAACGTGTTCATTACAAATTTGTCCAACTCATACAGATGTTAAAATGATATCCCTGCCTCTTTATTAAGGAATTACATAGATGTAAATGAGTACCTTCAAAAGTTCCTCAATACGCTGACACAATTACAAATTTAGCATTAGTAAAATCTAACTAGAATAACTAAATTAATACAAGGATAAGATTTGTCAATATAGTATATATACATACATACATACATACATACATATATATATATATATATATATATATATATATATATATATATAATTATATATATATATATATATATATTATATATGTGTGTGTATATTATACACACAATATATAGTGTATAATATATATATATATATATATATATATATATATATATATATATATATATAAAGCAAACAATGAATACAAATAAAATGTTACAGACAGTACGATAGTCCCCCCTCCCTCCATTTATTTATCTTAACAAAAATCAAGCTACTTCGAAGCACAAAAATTTTTCTAATGACGAAATAGCAGTTAAAAGACGTGCTATTTACTTAGCTTGGAAATTTTTGAATAATCTAATACGATACCCTTTATATCTAATACATAAATGAAAAGCTGAGACAACGACATACTATATCAAAACATAACAAATTACACAGACAAAACCTGTACATTAGAGATACGAAACGCGAAATGCGCGATGACGTAGTCTATCATTAGAAATTAGTTTGGGACCACCGGATCACAAATCTAAGACTTCTTGGGTTCACGCGGATAAACTGTACTCAAGAAAGGTCCTATATGGGTACTGCCGTCAGTGCACCTCATACGTACGCTGTAGGTGTTACTTAAGGTTCTTTGCAGCGTGCCTTCGGCCCCTTTCATTCCTTTGACTGTGCCTCCGTTCATATTTTCTTTCTTCCATCTTACTGCCCAACCTCTCCTAACAATTGATTTATATAGCAACTGCGAGGTTTTCCTCCTGTTACACCTTTCAAATCTTATTACTCTCAATTTCTCTTTCAGCGCTGAATGATCTCACAGGTCCAAGAGCTTGGCCTTCAGTCTACATTTCATATTCCATTCCATTCAACGAAAGGTGGAAAATAACACAGGTTTAGGTTAAAGAAGTATATACTGCAGCCGAGGAAACGGCCAAAGGCAATGGATGAAGAACAAAAGCAATAGAGAGAGAACCCCGATGACGCTGCAAAGAACCATTAATATCATCTACAGTGTGCCACACAGGGCACTCTGCTAATGTTATATACATCCTAACAGTCTACATTTACCCCTACTATTACTTCAGTCATAGAAACAAACAACTGAACAAAGAGAACAAGGGCAAAATAAAAATGGAAGCTTGCAAACTCGTATGATGTTTCGGAGAAATCCTATCCGTTTTGCCATGCTTCATAGTACATTTACCATGTTTGGAATAGCCAACATTTTCATAAATGCACTCTAGCCCAACTTAATAACTGAATGTGCTAATGAGTTTAGAGTATCTGGAAAACACAAGTCGTTAGCGCATTTGAATGTGCTCTGTATTCGTAAGTAAATTAAGTGGAAAACCAACCGTTATGCATTCTATGCCATGTCAATAGAGGCCATAAGGTGTACACTACACATAAATATCTTTGCCTATCCATTTATATGCAAAAGCACACATTCATATGCAGCATAAAAACATTTATGTGATACAAATACTATGCATACTGGGACTGTAGTCCCATAATTCAATTCAATGTGGAAAATGAAAAGGACTGTGGTATAATATATTATCAAAAAGCGGTGTCCATAATAGGGATTCATTCCAGAGAAAATAAAACACCAGTCACATCAACATGCGTGCTTACAACTACGAACTGGTACAGCACTGGAATAATTAGTGAACAAATCTGCATTGGAAACTTGCCTTGATTTTTTATCCATAAGGCTTTAACCATATTCTACTACTTGTAAAGAACTACAGTCCATTTGAAATTATTTAGACGAAAATATGCCTTCGTAAAACTAATTTTTGGCCTACATATAAGAAGAATTCTCCTACGGTTTTCGTAGGACAGTTAAAGTCCTCAGACCTCCAACACGGTATTTCTTTTCTTTGCTCACTTATATGTCCAAAAGCACTATTATCAAAACGAAGAGAGAGAGAGAGAGAGAGAGAGAGAGAGAGAGAGAGAGAGAGAGAGAGAGAGAGAGAGAGAATAAAAAGGCCCGATCCTCAAGACCAACACTAATGGAAAGCCATCGCCGCACAAATACGCACCCAAATGCAAAGGCTGGAGATGAATGAGCAACGGAGGCGTAATGGGGAAGCACTCATTTTTTTTTCAAAACATTCAATAAGAGCGGCTCCATCGGCTTTGCACGCAATGCCTCAAATGGAAAACACCCGCACCATTACTCCTTGCAGACAGCCTCCGCCGGGAATGCCAAAAGAACCTTAACTCAAGCCCAAAAGAATTTCCAACTTATGAATTCTATTAGCTTGATGATACCACCGAATTCTTTCCAAGTGTAACTCGCCCGTAACTTGCATCATTAGATTAACCCTTTTTATGCTCTTAAAAAATAGTTCATAACCTTTGGGTGATCATTCCAAATAACATTTAGTTGATGAGAAAACGTTGACCAAACACTTTAAACACTTGAATCTACAGAGCACTTTTGAAAGAATCCAAAACTCTTCTTTTCAAAATAGCACTTATAAACATGATCGAGCCACACTCTAACTTAAATCAGTAAAATAAAACGATCCACTGGCTGTTTTTAGTTTTCTATCTTTCTTTTTATTTTCAGGGGGGTCTCCTCTTCAAGCAGGCCTCGCATCTTGAGTTCCTCCAGTTGCTCAAAACCGGGAAAGGAATATGGAAAGGAAAACTATAAACAATACGGGTATAATTCTACTCTGAGTGCAGAGTTACAGTTAATGAACGCCATCAACATAGCTAGAGAATGACAAGGGAAAAGTGAACAACTAAATTATCAAATCCATCATAACGCCATTTAAGTAGTCCATACTATAAAAACATTATGCTGAGATTTTTCTACCAGTGAATATTAATTTAATCTATATAAGTATTGCCGAAATTTTGGTGTCACATTAGGATAAGCCACTAATTTGTGAGACAACTTTGGGTTCGCGTGTTTACTGTTTAATCTACCTCACTAGAGGATTTAGCAAATACGCGGATGAAACTTTCCCAGAATCAACGGAACTTCTGTCCCCGGCCTGTCAAACGGAAGATAAGATCCCTTTTCAACGATTTAGAAGACAAATTGCATCAAGGTGTCTGAAACTATAATCTAAACAATGTTTCTGTTTGGGCACAGAGTCCAGTGAAAACACTACGGTCGTCAAAGGCCCCAGGTAGCCATGCTCGAGTGTCGCTACCTAAAACATTCAACCAAAATTCTACTAATCACTACATGGGTATGTAACTTGAAGAAGTCCAATGGCTAAGTTTATAACTACAACCTTTAGCTACATGGGAGAACTAAATGAAAAAATTTCGTGGTGAGCATAAACTTCACCCAATGCGGTGCCAATCTCACCCTGGATCCGAGCTGTGTGTAGAGTATATCCCAAAAATTGTGAGGAAATCGAGAAGTTAAGGATTATTGTGATTCAACGATTCTGTATACGCTGAAAACAAAGACAAGAAACAAGAAAGATTTATCCATCAAAGACTCGAGTAAAAAATAAAACTTTCGAGCATTAAACCTGTCTTTGCTACCATATACGGATTCGAAAAGTGGGTGTATTGAAAGTCATCTTAACATGTGAATGACGCTATACATAAAAAATCTTTCATCAAAAAGCATGTAAGGATCGACGCAAAGGAACGAAGAGGTTGCGAATGTTCGGTTTTACCACTTCGTCACATAACTAGAAACAGTGAACTAGGACAAAAGTCTTTTTGCCCAACATATCCGGATGATTATGAATACATAATCATAAGCCAGGTTGCGCAGCGGGTACGCCTTGTTTACTTCTAGAGCCAACGCTTATTGATCCCTCTGGGTGTTGGATACCTGTTTTTGATTACTGCTCTCAGGCGTTCAAAAACAGATAACCTATAGGTGCAATAAAGGTGTCGCAAGGGAAAGCGAGAACGAGGTTCTTGGGGAGTGAGGGGAAACACAGTTGACGCCCACCGCCACCACCAGGAAGGAAAAGCGTAGACTCGAATCGACTGATTATCAGCTCTTGTTAGAAATATGTCAGCGTGTAAATTAATAAATATATACAGTATTAAAGAAATAAATAGAAATCATTAGCCATCCTTTTCATAAATGAAATATGGAGTCAAATCATATTACAAAAATGATATCGCTTCCTACTGTCACTCACCCAATATTTTCAAAATCATTAATCCCTAAAACGTCAGAGCGATGCTTGACTTCAAATCGAGCATGATCCTCCATAACAAGGCGCAGATCTAAAACAGGACGTTTAACCTGAAATCTGCAATCGCTTGAAATCATCACGTCCTTATCAGCTTAGGCCGATGGGTTCTCGGTATCAAGGGGGATTATCCTGGTGATTTGTGAGGGTTCGATCAACAACTACTTGATATGAACATGGGCAGCCAGTCATTCTCAGAGGTTCTTTCGTTCTTTCGTTTCCTATTAACAAAAAGAAAAAAAAAAGTCTGAGGCCCAAAATGCAGTGTAAACCAAGGCATTTTACTGACTTTCCCAAACTTACAATATAACTCAATAAGGGAGGTTTCTTTCTGAGAATGATAGCATATTGAAGCACTACGTAATAAACATTCATAATTTTAATATTATCAGTTTTCGTGCAAAACAGATAAACATTAATAACCAACAAGTGGTGAGGTGAAGAATTTTAACCCTGGTGTCAGTATTTTGGAACAAATGGCTTGATGTAACGACACTGTCTAAAAAACAATTTCAATGATTTTATAAGATTTTATCAATTCCTAAAGGAAAACAATTTATTAATATGGTGATCTGAAAAGAATCATCCCTCCGTGACTATAAATATTCGTGCCGAATCAAAATAAAGCGCAAACAGTATACGGAAAAAATAAAAGATCCAGGAATTAATCTTGATGGATTATTTACTGATAATGGTAATCCACGTCCGTGATAAGGAAAAAGAAGTCGGCGCTCGTCGGCTCACTCTATATTATACTTTACATTACGATCAGCAATTCCATCTTAACAACATACAGCCTTACACTAGAGTCATACAACGGAGCCCTCGGACTTACGAATAACAAGTTCTCCTACCGCATTCTCTCTCTGGACATTCCCCGAAAAAGAAATGAATGCAGGATTCTCGCACACATGAAATAGTTAATAAATCCTAGTATGTCATTGGCCGTCAGACAGATTCAAATAGATTTTGTGATAAATACCGCAACTGTTCTCAGATTGACCACGAACGAAAGACTTCAAAAAGATATGAACAAGAATCGACGTTATTCATGCACATAAATATGATTAAAACGATAAGTCTTGACGAGAGAGAGAGAGAGAGATAGAATGCACTTCGTTGAATCTAACGGTAACTTAGATTCCAATAACTGAACGGGCAAAGGAAGCAACCACTGGTATCAGTCCTAAATATAACATTCATTTCAGAACTGATCAAAATAGGGAGATACCAATGCATTAAGCTCAATTACATCCTGTGGAAATGAAAGACGTATTTTTACACATCTGATATCAGCTACTGATGACAACTGGCCTTAAATGTACGAATTCGCAGTACATATCAATTCCAACAAGTCCAAGTATATACGATTAATTGCACTTCCCTTTATATTTTCTTATGATTATTTATATGTGTATAAATTCATCTCAGTAATTAATGGAGTATAACAAAAACCAGCCAACGATGTAATATATACATTTCTAACAGATCCAAACAGTTTCCTAGGGTATCTTCAACATAGATTTACTATACGGTACACGCCACCAGAAAATTGAAAATGTAACATAATTGGAGTTCATAAGATGATCCAGGCAACAATGTGACAAGCATTTCCTCAATAAACTAAAACATGAAAATAAAAATGGAGGATAAAACATCACTATTATTTCTCGCCGCAACAGAAAAAAGGACCCAGAAATGAATGGATCAGCGCTGGAAAAAAAAAGAGGGGGGGGGGGGGGGGGTGGGGGGGGGGGGGGGGGGTATTGTGGCGGCGGCGGTGGGGGCCGGGGGATCACAGTATTGAATAGCGTTACTTAAAATGGTGCACCACAACACGGCAAAATGAATACTACCCGGAATCGAGGCAAATGGATATGATTTTAAACACTGGTCATATTATGCGTTTTCTATCATTGCCATTGGAAGTCTTTATTCTACCAGATAATAAAATTTCTTCAATCGAAATTTAAGTTTCCGAGCAATGAAACATGCATGTGAGTGAGGATAAGGACAAGTATGTATGTATGTATATGTTTGAACGTATGTGTATATATATATACTATAATAATATATATATATATATATATATATATATATATATATATATATATATAATATATATATATATATATAGATATCAGGGTGCAACAGGATGCAAATATTCCGGGGAAAAGAAAGAAAAGGCCATTCTAAGCAAAAACAAATTCTATAAACATGCATTTAAAGGCTTCGTTTATCTGAGAGGTGAATTTTTAAGATAACCGTTTTCCTTAACACTGCCTCTCAGCCAACATGGCAACATGGTGTATAGGGGGGGTTGCTTTTCTTTCCTTTATTAGATTCCAGTGAATACCTTGTATGGAGAGGGAGAAGATTTCAATGATACTTGCATTTCCCCCTTTTGTTCAGTATCAAAAAAATACATTTGATTTTGAAGTATTTTATTCGCATCGGCCTATTGTTGTAAAACACATTAATAAACATCATATCTGCATATTCCACATTACTGGAATGGTAAGGCATTGTCTCCAGTTTCTTGCTCACAAAATGAATAAGGAATCTGACACTTGTAACCCGACCACACTCTTGCCGGGAAAGTAAGGCTGTTTAGAGTAACAAGTGAAGTGATCAGCTCTTTCCTCGGCCCCCCTCCCCATAGCTGTGCGAACTCCGACATCCAGTGCACGCCATCTTGGCCATTTAATGATAACGGTTATTTTTTAAAAAATCAACCTCACCAATAACAAGCAAAGCCTTAAAATGCATATGTTTATAGAACATTTTCTACTCAGAATGACATCTTGTTTCATTTCTCCAAATATTTGCATAAACTCTTGTTACAAACTGTGTGTGTATGTATGTATGTATGTATATATATATATATATATATATATATATATATATGTGTGGTGTGTGTGTGTGTGTGTGTGTGTGTGTGTGTGAGAGAGAGAGAGAGAGAGAGAGAGAGAGAGAGAGAGAGAGAGAGAGAGAGATAGCCAAATTTCTATCTCATGGAGGAATCAAAACACAACTAAAGCCGTCTTCCCCCACCCCCGAATATCTCATGGTGCCAATTTTGACCAAAGCACTGGATTATGTACCTGGTGGTTCGTCACTCGTGATGGATCACAGCAAAGGTGGAAAGGGCATAGCACCAGCAACCTCATCATTGACTAATGCTGAGAACCGGGAAGAGTTAATGCCCTGGCAACATACCCTCTTAAGAGAAAAAGCATATAGCTGAAAACATTAAATCGCATATATCAACATGTCTGTAAATATAACAACCAAAGTTCAGTGAACTATTATCATCCTATTGTTTTCCTGATATTTCTGAACAAACTGCATTTAGGAATAACATGGGAAATGTAACACTCCAAGCTACGATTCGTATTTACATGCATAATACACTACACACACACACACACACACATATATATATATGTATATATAATTTATATATATAATTATATATGTGTATATATGCATATAAAGCAGTTTTCTCATTCTCTCTATAGGGGAACGGGCTAATAAAAAAAAATCGTTACATCAACATTCATATACATTTACAGCTGCACTGTGAATATAAAAGCGCAAAAATAAATAAATATACAGATAAACAAAACTGTATCAGCCACTTTATACAACTACACGAAGTGGCCATCAGAAGCGTGTTGAACCTACCTACATATACTATACCATTCACTTTGATCTCGCACGCACTCTCACACTTACTGGAAATTTAAGGTGATTCCTTCAATGTCTCTTTCACGCTATCTACCAAGAACTTTCTAGCTCTTCCTCTCCCTCTACTTCATAACACTTCCGAATTATACCAGGTACAATGTTTCCAAAATATCATCGTTTACTCTTTTCTTGTACCAATGCAATCTTTTTTATCACCTCTACATATTGCCAATTCTATTGTTCTTATGCCATCTTCTACACAAACGCTTCATCTCGAAAAACAGCTTGATCATTTGCATTCAAAGTCAAACTTTCCTTCCAAACAGGAGAGTTGATTCAGCAATTCTTGCAAACATTCACAAACTCACTTTCATGCCTAAATATCTAAAAGATGTTCTCTTCCAAATTAAAAAGTACACATCCTCCTTCTTTCTTCCCACATTCTAAAATTGTTTCCTCTTGCAAGTGTTTTCAAATTCTTTCAATAGTTTATGCAGTTTCTTTCAAATATTTACAATCAATATATATACCATTTGCAAACATTAGTCATTGTTCAACCACTGGCAAATCATTTTCCTATGTAATAGCTTTGCACCTGCCTACATCCATTGTCCTTCCTCATAATTCTCATTTCACTTCATGCAATACCCTATTGAACATCTATAAAGACATAACACGCTCTTATCTCAAGCCCAAGTTTACACTAAGCCAGTCACCCTCCCTCCAATACTTGCTGACACATAAGCCCTTCTAACCACTTCCCCCACATTGCATGCCTATAACTGCCTTGTAAACTTTTCATTTAGTTTTAAATTTCTGTCATAAAAGTTTCAAAATCTAATCCTTCCCTGCCTAAACTCAATCTGTTCTCTACTTAATAATCAGTTATCCGTCTTCCTTTCTCCCTATCGTACACCATTATGGCCCATACCATTCCCGGATTCTCACCATTTCCCCGATCAAAAGACTCATTCATCTTCTCGCTCATTGCTTACGGACCTTTCCTCAAAAAGACAGACCTTACAAGACCTGGAAGCAAATCAGTCACCCTTTCAACACAATATCACATCACCTTTTAATCCCATCAACATCTATAATCTTTCTCTTCTTCAACTTCTTCATCGCCCTCTTTATATCCTCAGCAGTCACTTCTATAAGCATTAGCAAACTCATTTAAACTTCTTCCACTTCTGCATCCTTCAGCCCTAGCCGCTTTTTATTCTGCACATTCAACAAAACTTCAAAGCACTCAATCAATTCATTCTCTTCCAGCAGAACTTCCTCATTGACATCTTTTATTCTGAGCGCCTGCACGTTAAACTTCTCCTGTAATTAACTTCCCCATAGACCACATGATTCTCTCAAAAGTCTTTGGTCACATTCCCATAGGCTGTTATTCTTGCATGCCTTCTCTTTTTTATTACTTTCCACTTAACTTCCTTTCCATGCTCATCCATACCAGCGCACTGCGTTCTTTTCTGTCATCATATTATTACGCCTCAAATAGTCTCATCTTCTTTCTGTTTAACTAAACTTCTCATTTCCTCATCCAAGCACTTTAACATTTTGGGCCACTCTTCCTATCCTCTTACAATTGCAAGAACTCCCTGTTGACCCTGTGATTCCTTCCTGGAATTTTCCATACCTCATTCACTGTCCCACTTCTCTTTCTTATCCTAGCTCATGTTTCTTCCGTCTCCCCTTTATATGCTATTTTAACTTCCTTCTCATGAGACTTCATGCCATAATTACAGTGATGTCACATTTTCAACTTTACATCTCCCACTTATACTTATCTAAGCTTTTACTTCAACTATATATTGATCAGACATGTCACCAGCAACGTCTCTCCTTACCAATACATAAAAAATTTGATCTTCCATCTACTCGGTACTAGCACGTTATCTAACTCACTCATTTTCTTCGCCAATTTTTCTTTCATAAGTGTACTCATGAATATTCCTTTTTGGAATCCAGAAATTTCTATCAATCGATCCCTTAGGCCCCTAGGGAATATATTTGCATAAGTTACCCTACGTTCTCATTACTCCGAGAACTACAGCGAACTGTGCATATACATTTGGCTTATAAGTAAGCACATACGCGTAGCTTACGCACACACACACACACACACACACACACACACATATATATATATATATATATGTGTGTGTGTGTGTGTGTGTGTGTGGTGTGTGTATGTAAGCTACGCGTATGTGCTTACTTATAAGCCAAATGTATATGCACAGTTCGCAGAAAACGTGAAGAAAAATTCCCAATTCACATAAGGAGGCCACGCCACCAGCAGAACGGTCCGGGCAATCTATAACTAAATTTCAAAATATGCTAAACTGTTGACCTTCCATCATCATTCACGGTTAATGGTCAAATTTCCTGACGCCTTTCTTCTGCACAAAAAAAAAAAAAAAAAAAACAATCTCCATTTGCTATGTCAAAACAACTATTTCTTTACTATTAATTTTATTACCTTCCTATTTTCTCTAGCAAAAGCATCCCTGTGCCTTCTTGCCAGGAATGATTAAAGTTCCCACACATACCATAGCCTTAAACGGAATTGATTATCGCTAACCTCTATCTCTCTCTCCACGCTATCATGGAATCACACACCATATATTATATTCTTCAACACAAGAATATAATAAACAACGCAATCATTCTTAATGTAATTCATGAAACTAACCATTAACCTGGCATCTTAAAAACCCTTCACCTCATCCTGGAAACAAACGCAAATACTGTGTAAGAAACATTTACCCCTGTGAACATTGTTACAGGACGTAAGATGTTCTGAGTTTACACTGAAAATTGCCGTGATATTTCTTCTTCACCATGTAAAAACTACAGTAACTGAGAGAGAGAGAGAGAGAGAGAGAGAGAGAGAGAGAGAGAGAGAGAGAGAGAAATAAATTTCCCGCTTTCCCTGGTTTCGTCATCGCGATCAGTGAAGACATATTTATCCATTTTTAGTGAAGGGGTCAAATATTTTCTTAGACTTAGCGACCAGGAAGCCAATAAAGTAAAATAATACTGGTCTAATTTCGATGCACTATTAATCTTAATATGTCTGACTTTATTACAATTGACTCTGACACTCTACAAGAGACGCTGTCCCGCCCTATGAATGAGAAAGACAGACAGAGAAAGAGAGAGACGAAAACAACAGCAACTGGTCCCACTCTATTCTCTGCAGCGGTAAAAGGCAAATTTTAAAAAAATTGCAAAATATATACGAACAATCCCATGACTTGTAGTGACCTTTTTATTTCTCCCTTTTTATTCGAGTTGGAAGGAACGAGGTGGGGGTGGAGTTGCTTTCAGCTGGATATTTCCACAGCTGGTCAACAGCTGGATATCACAACGATTTCAGCGAATAAAGTTTTGCGCTGATGAACACATGAAATTCTCCTTTAGCTTTGATGTTGAATGCATATGAATCTCTCTCTCTCTCTCTCTCTCTCTCTCTCTCTCTCGTTCCACGTTTAACGAGTATGCACTTCTCTCTCTATGACTGCGATTTCCACTTTGCATTTTTCCCTTTGAATTTTAAGTACTTGTATCATGTACTCCAACCTCACTCCGTTTCCTTTATTCCAAATATCTTTCCTGCCAAAAAATACCTTTCATATTTCAGTAAATTCAGAACTATTCCATACTAGTTTTACGCCAATTTTTCTCGTTCAACCAGATTTTCCCTCTAAGGGTCAAATACTTAAAATGTGCGATTTAATATCACAAGTGTTTTGAAAACAACCGCCACCCCCAACCTCCCCCCTCCGACAAATTATGAAACTAGATATCTTTACCCATATTTGACTTGGATTTACCGAATGAACAGAATGAGCAATACAAGAGAAAAAGTTACAGTAACAATATTCATAAAGAAAAAGACTGACTTTAAATCATGAAGTTTCAAAATGTAGCGCTCGTACGATTACAAACAAATGCAATAATCGCCTGAAAAATTCAGTCTTCTAGGTCTGTCATAATGTTATAGCACCGCCGGGGAATGAGCCTATTCTGCGCGCAAATATGCGAATACTGCAATCGCATACCACATGAGGAAACTGGGTTAGAGACAGAGAAACAGACGATTATAAAGAGCAGAGGAGGAGGAGTCATTCTTGATGTTACTTCATACCGGAAGCTTGATCTACTCAGTGTTACTGACGAAACCAAACACACACACACACACACACAAAGGAAGGAATGGTAAGGAAAGTGTAATCTGCTCTTCTCAGTAAAAGTCTTCTGCCCTGACATTCTTACACACAGATATTGACCCACGATGATTTCTCTAGCCATTTTATTTCTTTCGTGACTGATAAACGTGATTCGCTTATGCAAGTGGTTGTTCTTATGGCGATGAGGTAACCTCAAATGACAACTCGAGAAGAAAAATGAAGTCTGTTCCGTTGATGAATAGATTCATCATACCTGTAACCGATCAGCAGTTCACATCACCAAGGAGGAGGTTATTGTTAGCAACTGGTTTCTGGCTAAGTGACCGGCTTGTAATAATAACGGTAATATGTCAACGAAAACCCCTATGCGCAACGGAGTCTGTATTTTAATATATCGCTCTGTCCATGACCACAATCGAGCATAAAATATTATTAAAATAATATAACAAAGACAAGAGAAACTATCTGGCGACAACTGAGGCAGCCTTCGCCGTCCCCATTTTCCCCTACCGCAACCTGCACCTACTACTTCCCTTCTCCCTCCCTCCCTCCCTCCCACAAACCCACTCCAAGAAGAGGGTCATCCCCCATCACTTGCCTCCTTCATCAGTCATCTCACCCACACGGTTCTCATCCCCTCCCCCTAAAGGCTCCGAAAGTAATCCTAAAGGACGATAAGGATATTCAGATCAGGAACTTTGCCTTCTAAAACACAATCACACCTGTGCGAAGAGTGCATTAACTGAAAGAAACCCGTAATTAATCAGTAAATTAACCGTAAAACTCGAACAGGTGTGGAGAGAGCAAACGATAATGATAATGCTTTTCAAACTGAAGAGGAAGAGCGAGGGGCCCCGCCGTTTAAGAGGGCAGGGGCTCGGAGGGGGGAGGACAGAAAAGTTCGCTACGAAACTTGTGCTCAACATGGCAACACTCGGGCATATAGGGTTACCTTCGACTGGCAGAACGGGTTCACTAAAGGCATTTTAGCCAATTGGAGGGAATCATGACTAATCTTACGCCTCTCCTCTGCAAAGATGACTTTTCTTCTTCTTCTTTTTTTCAATCATATTCTCTCTCTCTCTCTCTCTCTCTCTCTCTCTCTCTCTCTCTCTCTCTCCAATGAACCCGTTACGTTTCTCGATGCCTGACAGGGGCGCTCCAATCTCACTAGGTTAGGAACTCAACAACCTTAGCAGGTATTTAAGATTTCTTTTATATCAACAGAATCTGACAAACAGAATTACCACATCGTAAGCATATATCAGATATTTAAAATTAACATTCGATGCAAAATTTAACCCTTAATAAATTTTCTACTGAACGATAAAGTGCCAGGAGGAGGAAGAAGTATATAGTCTTTACGAGATGTCAATGGCTTGTCATGTGAAGGATTCTTATCTTTGAACAAGTCATAAGTTTATCTCTGGTCATTTTTAAATGAACTCATATTACAACAAATTCAGACGGAAGCATTAACAAATATTTGCTAATCCAGAGAGAGAGAGAGAGGAGAGAGAGAGAGAGAGAGAGAGAGAGAGAGAGAGAGAGAGAGAGAGAGAGAGAGAGAGAGAGAGAATGAAAAAATGAGAAATAACGTTATATTGATAAAGCCATGAATTTAACGCATAACTGTCTGTCACGTGTCAAGATTTGCAGAACAAAATAAATATGACTCAGTTTTGTCTCAACATAGTTAACGCGATTTTCGTGGTATATTTATCCATCCCTCTTCAAGAATATATGTTGTTTTTACCTTAGCACTCAATGCAATGGATGAATATATCAATCCATCAATACAACTATGAAAATCACTAAAAGAAAAATGTGAAAAGAATTTCACGCATATATTTCCGCAGCCAACTCCATGGCTGACTCTATTAACCAGTGCTACTTCGCATCAGCGAAAGCTTACAATATATCAATTCTTTTTCATGTTACATATCTACGTATATACATATCTATAATGTTATATATATGTGTGGGTGTGTGTGTATAAATATATAACATTATTATTCAAAAGATAAACCTTTATTCGTAAGCAACATGCCTACAGTGGTCATATCAGTTAAAAAAAAAAAAGGCCAGACTAAGACAGAGAGAGAGAGAGAGAGAGAGAGAGAGAGAGAGAGAGAGAATAAATGTCACTGAACTAGTAAGCTGAGTCTGTTACCCCAGAAGCTGCAACACAACATACCTCTATATTTCAAAATGTCTTCGTGTGTGTGTGTGTGTGTGTGTGTGTGTGTGTGCGCGCGAGCACGCGCATGAGAGAGAGAGGAGAGAGAGAGAGAGAGAGAGAGACTGCATGGGAATGGTATGAGGTTATGTGCACGTCTCAACCCCTTTTGAATGACAAGCATGTAATGGCTGCACAAAACTTTCCATGTGGACTTTAACTACGATTCTCAAACAATGTGCAATTCCGAAAAAAAAATTAAAAGTAAAAATCGCCAAGTTCCGCGATACTTTAAACACATGTCAATCATCTGAACAGTAGGAAAATCGAACGATCAACGATAATTCAATACACTTTCGTTAAAGGTAAACAACCACCAGTATGCCTGAACATCAACAAAATGCAAGTATGTAAACTTTATCTACATATGGTAAGAACGCAACTGCAAGCTGAACCGGATATATAAGAGGACGCAAGGAAACACTTTCCCCTGAGGTGAGGTTGTTGACATGGATTGAACTGCAGACTGGAATTTACACCGTCAGCTCTCTTCCATTTATGGATGCTTATAAACAGCCAATCATTATATCAAATACGAACGGCAAAAATTAATCTATTTTCTAATCTAACAACAGTACGTACTTTCAGGACGTTAGAGGAGACTAGACTAAACCAAACCAAATCAAGAAAAATTAAATCTCCAACGTTGAAGAATAAAACTTTTGTAGTTCACTAATACATTTTTACTATATATATATATGTAAGTGTGTATTATATAATAATATATATTATATATTATATTATATATAATATATATATTATATAATATAATTATTATAGTATATATATATAATATATATATATATATTAATAGAATATATATATATTTGCGTGTATATTGCGAAAAGAAATTAAATAGTATAGCTGGGTTATTCCTACATGCTAAAAGACTTTTGCCAACCACCCAAATTATCACATTAAAGAAAACATCTTGCTCGTGCCTTACCTTAGATCTCTTTATGGTAGTGAGAGAGGCAAGTGGTATTTACCGTTGACACTAAACTCCCTACTAAGGGAAAATGTCACCCCAAATGGAACCGCGGTGTGTGTATGTGTGTGTGTGTGTGTGTGTGTCGGCGTCCCTCTAACATGTCCTAGTCATTACTAAAGGTAACGGTTGCTTTAGCTGCATTCAGCTTCGATTTATCTTCTCCTCTACCTCTCTTATTTTGTCTTCCGTTTATACAAAATCGCTTACATTTAACCTACGTATACAGATTGGATGCCCAGGTCCTGTGCCCGTAGAGGTGACGTATGTGAATCGGTACCAGAAATGTCACAATAAAATATATTGGAAACGTGATATAACAGCTGCTACCTGGAGAAAAGGGAATAGGTTAAATTTTGATAAATCAAAAGCTGAGGTATTACCTACAATACAACAGCAATAAACCAGAATAGTATTATTTTCTAAACTGTAAGTCAGCGCCTTTTTATTTTTGTCTCTTCTGGGTGAGTTTTCTTTTTATTAATATCCACTTACTATTCCCTCTCTCTTCTCACATCCAGCTCAGCAATTGCCGCCTCGATTTATTATTCCAAACTTGACAATCGGTTCTTGGTCATTTATTTACCTTAAACGGCTTTATAACTATAACGGCCTGTTTGACGTTTTCTTAACTTTCCAGAGTCAGTCGGTTTATCTCTTCCACCTTCAGGACATCTTGTTTTCAGTTAGCCTCCTCCATGCAACCATCTTCAAATTACTCACTCAGAAACGAACATCCTACTATCGTCTCACACATGAGCAAGTCTTATCATTTTTCATGTGAAAGTAGGTATGTGGCTTCTAACGTTCCTCCCTTTCTTTTTCACGTCCGGATCAAAATTTCCCATATTTTATCTACAAACTAATTTCAATTATGTATATATATATACATATATTAATATATATATATATATATATATAATATATATATATATATATAATATATATTATATATATCTATATATATATATATATATATATATATTATATAATCTTAAATACTCTGACGTACGATTTATAGATCTCTCATTACCAGTAAGAAAATTAACTGGGTGCAAACCCTGATGTAAGAGTGGTAGAAATTCACAATGTCCATGATGCAGACATATTTATTGTAAATTTCTACCGATATGTATCAGTCCTTCGTAAATGTCTTGGAAATAAACCTGAAGTAGGTCAGGATCTACAGCCAGTTAATTTTCTTACTCGTAATAAATATAAAATAAATACATACATGCATAATGTGTATATATAGACATACACACACACACACACCACACGCACACACACGCACACACACCACACACACACACACAACACACATATATATATATATATATATATATATATATATATATATATATATAGTATATAAATATATCAGGAAAATCGTTGATAAAAAACATTCAGGAGTCCCAGGAAGACAGCAGTCTTAAGAAGCATGCTTTATTAAGTGTGAAACGTTTCATGTTGCTTCAACACATCATCAGTCTGCAATAATTAAAATTTACTTTATAAATTTACAAGTTAAAAGTACAAATTATCACCAATAAAAAATCAGCTAGAATCAGCTAAAAATAATGTAAAACTTTAAATAAAAACAAAACATGAATAAGTTAGAAAGGTTACCTATTCAAGGTAAGGAAAAGAGTCAAGATCACAGAAGGGTTAAATAAAGCATGCTTCTTAGACTGCTGTCTTCCGGGGACTCCTGAATAATGTTTTATATATATATTTTCCTATATATATATATATATATATATATATATATATATATATATATATATATATATATATACGCAGTAACAGGGAAAAATGCAAAATTCCAGACCACGATGAAAATTTAAACAAGATACTACTCATAGGCAAAATCAGAATCACTATTATTTGCCTAGGTCTCCAAAATGGGTCCTATATTATCCCAAACCAGTAAGTAAGTTTGCAACATTTTCGGTTCAGTTGCACTGATTTCTGCTCTTTTTCCTGTCGACGACTGGCACTCTTCAGATTTGCTTTTCTAAATACGTTCTCATTTTCACCATCGTTATATCAACCATTTATTCATATGTTTCCTTATCTTCTTAAACTTGACGCAGTTTAGACTATGTATACTACAAGTAACACTACATATTCCCAAATTTAATTCGCAAAAATATTATTACATTAAACTTTGGGGTTAAGTCTGTTTACTTGCAAAAAAGGCAACAGAGAAAATATGTGATTTTTTCTTTATAAGGACAAGTATTTTTAAAACAATATTCATTTGTCCGCTTTTACGGGAAAGCAGATATTGAATGGCAACCAATCCTTTAAAGCACAGTGTCTATTTCCAAGAACACACGGGAGGGCCGGAGCAGAAGCGTTCGCTCACTGCATTAACCCCTAATCCTTTTCTTTCCCTTTCCAGCGTATTGTGTTCTGGTGCCTCTCTCCGCCTCTATCCCCCAAATCACTCGCCACATTCAATGACTCAATGCGCTTAACCTCCCACCACGAGCGAAAGTTAATTTCAAAGGTCATCCGAGGGGCATGGAAGCACACAGCATCATGCCTAAGCTCAAGAGATATTTCATAATAGTCAAAGTGATAAAACTCCGTTACTTCACTCATTCGGCTGGAAACCAGCCCCGGCTGACGAAAGTCGACCTATGGTTATCTGTTTACTTCGTTGTTCATAACAAAAACTTTTACAGAGACAAACAAGCGATGCGGCTTGCTTATCGTGCTATTTCAAAACCAACCTACAATGCACGAGTAACGTAACTGTTCCTATAATGGTATCACAGGAGATGCAAGGTGATGATGATTGCCACATGTTTTCATCATTCAATATGTTTACTAAATGACAGGACACATTCAACTCCTCTCATGTTTCACAACGAATGGCACGAGATAAGATGCAGTGGAGCACTGAATCAGACAATTAGAAAACGAATACAATATAAAAGTGTGTAAGGCTCGTACTAAAACAAAAGGATTATCAGTGAAAATGGTTACGTCATGAGCAAGATCACAGAAGGGTTAACCCGTAAACAGTGTACCGCTCTGTTGCCAAGCTGCTAACAAGGCAGATGTATAGAGTCTACACAGCCTCGAGGCTGTGCAGTATTTACATTAGAGGCTCAGTCTTGTTTCAGTAATAACGAGGTTAACGGTAAAGCTACAAGCCTTGTTCTCTAAATCCAACTTTTCATGGAAACGGTTACTTAGTGGAGACAAAATTAACTGCCCTATTCTCCCCTGAGGGCAAAGGCCGCAAACACAAAATTCTGTCTTTTTTCTTGTCGCATTCCTGCCGAGTTTCCCCTTTAAGGTTCACCCGGTACCGACACATCATAGCTTACGCAACTCAGAACCATCCACTCAAAACTCTTTCTTTACGTAGTTGAGGAACTGTCAAACCGGGAAAAAACAAAGCTCGAAGGATGACATTATCCAAATATCATACTTATATGGAGAAGCGTTTAGCGTTTTCAGTGACCGAATACAACCGAAAAACGAATAAAAAAAATAATTTGTCACCACTTCATACGAACACAGGCGAGGAAGTCAAGTTTCTATAGCTATGCAGTTTGAAGGAAAGAGAAGCGGATCCGAGAGATGAAAACTGTTCTTAACCATGGAAGAGGCAGGTGGCCAAAGGCAATCCGAAAAAAAAGGAAGCAAGGAGACTTTTGAAGATCATTCACACAATAAAGATACAGACGCCACCGACAATAATTCCCTTAAAAATACAAACGGAAAATAAATAAACCGATCAATTACCAGAGTACAAAACCGTCATTTCATTTGGTGGTATGAAGAAGTTCCCCCAAAAATCGATATGCGAAAGTTTGTACCATTACAATAAATACGTATAGTTAACGCTATTTCACATACAGTTATAGGCTCCTAAAACAAGTATATAGAGAGTTAAATTTTCTTGTCATCAAAGAAGAACAGCGAGGTGAAGGACTCTACATCAAACGCATTATCGAAACTACGTACTATTGAAATAAAAGCTCCAAGTTATCATGAATGATGGTCACGCATTGCTTTCGACATGATAAAAATGGATCAACATATCGCCTACTTTAGCCTTATTCATTAAATACATTTCGTTCTGTTCTTTTTCTCTTCCTATAGACAGTTTACCTTAAGTTTTTTTGACCGCCTGTCCAAGCGGCCTTTGCACATGTAATTAGAGTATCATAAACAGAAGTTCATATCGAAATAAACACTAATATAAAGAAAAAAAAGGACCCCTTAAATCAATAGGTACATCGACAGATAAACACATTAAGACAGGGGGGTAAACTAGCAATATGACGTTAGGGTAAATATACAAATAACACGTGTCAATAATCCCATGTAGAACACACGCAGTGTATCCAGTAGCATCATTTACGTTTACGATTTCAGCAAGGAAAACACTGGAATAAGTTAGCACAGCAACAAGAGTATTTGTGATGCAAAGCCAACTTTCACTCAACGCCCTGATTTTAAGCGTTCCGGAGAGAATAAAATACCACGCCGTGCCGAAAAAATCTTATATAATATCTTATATATTATAGTATTATCATATATATATACACACACACACAACATATATATATATGATATAGATATATATATATAATATATATATATATATATATATATATATTAGTAATATATATATATATATATTTTATTTTGAGGAACAGCCTTCCCGACAAAGGGTAGCAAATGTCCCGCATTACCAAAATGCACTGACTTGATAATCATTGGTTGAAATCCAGGCGACTGTTGCTAAACACACACCATGGCCGACCATTTGCAAAATCAGCCACCTCCCTGGGAAAATTACGGTAACCGTTCCACTAACTCATCTATCACAGCCGATTCAGTAATTGGAGAGAATTAATTAGACCCTTCAGTGAGCATATTGACACGCTATACGCCACCGCCAGAATATCAATCACTTAAGAGTATTAGGGAGAGAAATGAACGGTCGACATGTAGGGTTACCATCAACACGAATTAAAAATTTCCATTTTTGGCGCTAAGAAATTATCACACTTCAAATCGGATTCCATAGCAAAATAATAAACACCGGCACATTAATATATATACATATATATATATATATATATATATATATATATATATAGTATATTATGATATATATATATATATATATATATATATATATATATATATATATAATCTTTTATCTGCCCTAGTATTAGTTCCAAAATGCCTGATCCACTCAACATTACATAACTGTTACGTTATGCTTTACTTAAATCTATCCAGATTTTTCAAATGAATCCAAATAAAATTTAAATATTAAAAAGAAAGTAAAAACAACTTCTTTTTATTCTACGTAATAACATGAAGACTAAAACAAAGCCTTTGGAACCAGGCCAAGCAGAATTGCAGTTTCCATCCACTCTGAAGAAGAAGAAAAAGGAGAATTAAGAGAGAGAGAGAGAGAGAGAGAGAGAGAGAATTACGGAAAGCACGTAGCACAATAAGTATTATTATCTTTTCGTAAGAATCTCGAAAGAAGCTTTGGCTCCCTGTCTCCTCCTCCCCATCGTTTTCCCTTTCCTCCACTTCCACTTCGACCAAGGTTGGCTTCAGCCCACCTGCCGTGATTTCCTTCGGCGAAAATAACCTTTTCATTCAATCACCTCAGGAGAAACACCCAATAGCCTCCTGTCTCTTCATCCCTCCCACAACTCCCTCTCCACACTCGCCGCTGCCCTGAAAAGTAAGTCTAGCTTGTTCGCTCTGAGACCATACTTAGCCTAAATTAGAGTTTCGCTTAAATTTCTTTCAAACTCATACATAGCACGACATTAAACATAACATTTTACTATATTAAACATTCTTTTGACTTTGTGCAATGCAACTGTAAACACATTATGGATAATCAAGAGGAAAAAGACAAAATTCCACCATAGGGATAAGAATAATCGACTTCTCAGACCAAAAGGGCAAAACTATATAGTAAACCAACTGGTCTCTCGCTGGTCTGCGTTTCAAGTCTCAAAGAAAGAAAGAAACCTGTCCCATTCCAGAAATGACGGCGTGATGATATTTAAGATGATGTTGATATCTTCTAGATCTGTCCAATATGACGTGCTTTTTTTTTTATCACTTTCGCCTCTTAAACTTTTCGGCGAGTTCCATGGTCTTACAGTCATAATTACATAAAATCAATCAAATATCTCTCTAACCACTGCAATTTTGATTTACCAAGACAACCTATCTCTATATTCATTTCCTGTGAACTATAAATTTAAACAAAGGACATCTATAGATGAGAAAGAAATAAAGTTAAGCGTTATCCCTTACGTCAATTCCAAAACTACATTTTCTGATCTATAAACTGTGGTATCTTTGGCACTATCCAGTCTCAATGCCAGATTATGATTCGCTTGCTGTCGTGCCACATCTCTCTCTCTCTCTCTCTCTCTCTCTCTCTCTCTCTCTCTCTCTCTCCTCTCTTCTCCTCTCTCTCTCTCTCTCTCTCTATATATATATATATATATATATATAATATATATATATATATATATATAATATATATATAGACACAGGTAGATGAATAGATAATCACTCCTATCCGTAGTTTAAGAAACTGTACAAAACTTCACATCGCTTTATACAATTGTATACATGTATACGCATTGCATAAATATAAGTAAGACATACGTCCACAATAATACCCCACATGAACAAATCTTAACTTTTTAAAGTCATCCTTAATCGAAAGAAAATTCCTTTGAATGAAATTAGAAATCAGTTCACAAAACTTCAGTAAGGGTAAAAATATCCGTACTGAACGAGTGTTCGGAATGCAACACAGCAATACTCCCTTCCCTGGACAGTCCTCCTCCTCCACACGTCGCTATGAATTATGCTTTACATGCCTCATCACAAAATGAATTGCGAGTATACTTCCGTACCTTGTTCCCCTATCTCATTTCAACGAAGGTTCAAAAGTTCCCCAGTTCATTGCATCTGCTCATATAGTCCCTCGCTCACTTCCACATACACCATTTGCTTCGGTCTCATTTACACACCACTGTTGTCTGTCTGTCTGTCTGTCTGTTTATCAGCATATAACTCTATTTGGCAGTAGATGTCTCTCTCTCAAAGTTCAGATAGTTATATAATTTGGTTTACACTGAATTCACAACCGTTTTTCATTTCTCTCCTGTGGCGTTAGGTATATAAAATCGCGTGCAAGTGCGGAAACACGTATGTTTGTGTATATATATAAATGTATATGTATATATATGTATGTATGTATATATATATATATATATATATATATATATATATATGTGTGTGTGTGTGTGTGTGTGTGTGTGTGTGTAGCCATTTGTTGATATAAAAGTATTTAAATGTTAAGAATAAAACTAGAATAAAAAAGAACAAAAAGCAGCCCTTGGATACACACACATGCAACAGCGCAACGCGCAGTAAAAAAAAAAAAAAAAAAAAAAAAAAAAAAAAAAAAAAAAAAAAAAAAAAAACAAAAAAAAAAAAAAAAAAAAAAAAAAAAAAAGTCCGCAATCCAATCTAGGGTGGGTGACGATTTCAAAAGTCAATATCATCAACGCTGATATGCTGAATATTTACTTGCGACACAAACAAAC
>NC_087200.1:158635818-158643318 GCF_015104395.2 Macrobrachium nipponense
CGAAAAATAGTCCTTAGCTTTAAAACAGTGTTTTAATGGGCCTTTCATACTTGAGACGTATCCTGTTTTAACAGAAGAATTTATTTATCATTTCTATATATATATTATATATATATATATATATATATAGTATATATATATATATATATATATATATATAAAATACTTTAAAAAATCACAGTAGATGCACGCGACTTCATCATATAAGCGAATACCAGAGGAAAAATGACTGGCAGAAATTTCTGCCTATTATTTTTCCTGTGGTATCCGTTTATATATATATATATATATATATATATAATATATATATATATATACACACACACACATATAAATATATATATATATATACTATAATATATACTATATATATATAGATATATGAATGAAAAATAGGCTTCATCTCGTTAAACTTTAGCAAAGATTTTATTACATGTCCGCTTAACAGGATCAGCCGAATGTTCTCTCTCTCTCTCTCTCTCTCTCTTTATCTCTCTCTCTCTCTCTCTCTCCTAACACAAACGCATAATATATTCTGTGTGTGTAACGCAAGACAAACTTCATTAAGCGTGTAGTCAGAAAAATCCATAATATCATTGTTGATCTGGGCGGTCAGTTAGATACCTAGTGGTTAGTCGACTGTGGTGTGTCGCAGCCTGGATAAAGATGGGTTAAGGCTAGCATCCTTACCCAAAGATATGTTTTGTGGGAACTAGAAGGTTAACCAAGTCGAAGGATATCCCTCCAAGGAGCAAAATGTGTGTGTGTGTGTGTGTGTGTGTGTATATATATATATATATATATATATATATATATATATATATATATATATATATATATAATCTACTATAAGGCACTTTTTACCAGAAACATATGTAATTGTGATAGCCACAATTCTTCACACTTTTTGGATACGCTTGCCACTACACAGCTTTACATCCAAATGCAAGAAATATGAAGTCGATTTTGATGTTCAGAACTGGATTTAAAGCTACATCCCGAGCAATATTAAATTGTGTGAGTGCGCATGAGTTGAGCGAGAGAGAGATTTTTTTTTTCGACCATCTGATCCTGTTAGATTATCCATAATCGAAATTACGGAAGTACAGTGTATGAAAACCAAATGCATAAGTTTCACATTGAAATAACAATATTCTTACTTTCACAGTCAATACCCAATTCCATTTAAATCTCCAATAACTAACTAGTTTCCTGAAAATAAGAGACTATATTAACTCTTACATAAAGCTCTCTATAAAGTCAAGCTCTCAAGACGAATAGGTACCGGTGCTGCTGGCAAAGGTTTGTGAAGAAACACTGACTCCCTGTCGTAGGCAGAGCAGAAATAAATCTGAACCTTTTAAATGCCTATAGAGCTCTTCACAGTTCGTGTTTCTCATTACTAACGACAAAACCAGTTTATCGGTTAAAAATTGTTCTAGTGCATGAAAAAGTAAGACGATTCGTCATCAAAACAAAAAGAGATACCAACTGCATCCCAAACAAATTTCGCACTCTATCTTTCACCTTAAACACAAGTGGAATAAAGTATTTGATTTCGGCATACCGAAAATATTAAGATTTTTCAGAAGTATTTACAACGGTTATTTTTTTGTTATTTGCAATTCTTTCACAATTAGAGAGCAAAATATAACAAACAATAATAAAAACAATAGTAAAGAGCTGTGACTTCCATTTTGTTTAACTGCCACAAAGTGCACGGTGATGGGATTCTAAATTAAATGAAGCTGAAAAAAAAAACAAATCGCGGATTCAGGAAAACAATACTGACAAGAAAATCAGAGTTTTAGAGATTAATAGTGCAATACAAAGCGCATTTTTTCTACTTCCTTAACCAGTCAGAGTTTAAAACCACTTACAAGGGTAAACATAATTCTAATTTATATCAGCAGTATTTAAGTGATAATCAACGGTGGTGATATCATTAGCATGATATGCAGTGTCCTAGTTGAAGAAAAGCAGTCAGTCAAACATGAAAACAAGAAAGTGCATGTTCGTGTATGTGTATTTCATATATATATATATATATATATATATATATAATATATATATATATATATATAAAGTTGACGAGTCATATATAAATCAGAGAAATTATAGTCATATAATTTCTCTGATTTATATATGAGTCATATTCTTGCCAGGAGGATTCACAGAAGACGACAACCTTTATTTCAGAAAAGTAGGACATCGTGGATGACGATTAAAACAGCCCTTACCGAGAAGGATAAGCTGGAATCTTTCGACGAGCTTTCTGGGAGAATTTAAACAAAATTACAATCTGTGGATAAAAAGGAAGTCCAACAACTGATGTTATTCTGGGAAGGAAAAATTGGCAACAGAAGGGGCTTACGGAAGTTAAAATACGGCATTCACAAAGACAGAATTAAACGATACATAGCAAATTGTCAGAATCGCATGGTTGCGAATGTCACTTTTTGGTTTCGCTTAATCAGACGAGTTTCATTTTCTTTATTAATAATAATTTCTGTTTCACTGGTTTGATGACAGCTTTCTTTCAATTTATTCTAGGGTTTTCACTGTTGGTCAATTTTCCCCGTACACTTAATTTTTTCCCTATCTACATGTATTCATTATATTTCAAATTATGTGTCACTATATACTGTGCTTTAGTCTTACTACTGATGTATGGATTTTTAATTTCTATCTCAGCACTGATCATGGGAACAGGACTCCTGCGACGTAGAAGCAGCAAATAAATATGACTTGACATGCTGAATCTCCTTTTGCACATACTAAATACATACATACATACACCCACACAAACATATTTATCACACACACACACACACACACACACACACATATATATATATATAATGTATATATATATATATATATATATGTGTGTGTGTGTGTGTGTGTGTGTGTGTGTGCACGCGCGCGCCAGCGTACCTATGTATACAGGTGTTCGCGATTTTGTGGATGTTCGCTCCACCAGGAAAGCCTCTGTTTTTTAATCCGTTTTACGGTATGTCATTCAAAATAACCTGTTACATGAGAAATAATGCAGTTCTCTAACTAGCTTTCAAAAGTGAAGCATAAAAATTTATCATACTGCTCTACTATACATGAAACATCTGCATACACAAGTAAAGTCTGATACCTATAAGCCTTCCTTGAACACCGCCAGTGAATCTCTGAATTAGATCATGCTGACCTGGATTAGTGATGATTACCTCAGCTGTGATCACCATATTCGTAATAACCATATTTTTTTCTATTCCCAGTTTTCGACCAATTATATTCCGAACAACTGCCAAAACCGGAAAATAAGTGAAAGCTCCCTATTATAAACAAAATAACAGAGGTGGCCGTTCAATTCTACCCTCCAGAACAAAGACAAACAAATACGGTTTGCCTCTGTTCTGTATATGCTACACACACCTCTGGTGCCATTAGTAATCATATTAAATGGCCGACCTAACTTCTGTGACATGGAGTTGCCGGTTATCTGGCCGAATCGCCTCCAAACGACTTGAGCCAGTCCACCGGACCTAATTCCACCGCGCACACATTAGGAGGATCGCCAAACCCAGGCCCACTTCAACTTCGCGCAGTCCAGAATTACATTTACCTAATATAATAATATAATCTCCCGACATGTAACCCAATGGAGCCAGCTTACCTTAATCCTCGCCTCCTGTCGCTCGCACTGAAACACATATTCAGCAAATTTATATTGTTTAAAACACACGAACTGGAAACTGAATTATAAAATAACGAAAAAAAAAAAAAAACACTTTGGAAAGGATATAAAATATTTGTGCAACATCAGATTTACAAATATGATGTAGCAAGGGCTGACATGCTCTCTCAAAAACAAGATAAAATAATAAAGTTTAAACCCTCATAAGATATGGGAAAGTATTTCGATATTTTTTTATTATAACTTTACTTTTTTAAGATCTTATGAAAAAAGGTGACGAAAAACTCTCCTCCTGATTAAATAAAACCCCTCAACTCCTCGTGGTTTCATATATAAAAAAAAAAAAGTAAAGACGCACAAGCACACAAACGATTAAGCTCCACCAAAATACTTGAAGAGGAAAGAGGAACGAAAGAGGAGCTCCCGCTGTGAGCCCGAGAATCAATTCTGCCGCAAACGCTTCGCCGACTCAAAACACCCTGGCCAAGGATTTCCAAATATCCTGCGGGATTGGATTCATAAATCAAAGGGAAACTAAGGCAGCGCTCCAAACAAAAGAGACGGATCCCGGTCCCACCCAAACATCCGCTATATATACGACTATGCGACTCCCTCAACTTAGCATCTGATCTGCCCTCCTACCAGGGCTCCAAAACGAATCTTTAGAACGGTGATTCTTAAACTGGGGGGCGCCAGAAGCTTCCAAGGGGGCGAAAGCGCGTTGCCAGATGCTGCCTTTTATTTTTTTTATTTGTGATGTTCATTCCATGAATAACTGTACTAACAGTAAAAATTGTATTTATTTTTGTAGTTATTAGTATTTTTCACTAATATTTTCTATCAATGTAATATGTATAATGCTGAAACTGTTTGAATAGGGATCAAGATAAATTTTGGTTTCATCTCATGTTTGTTTTCCCCGTTTTCTATGAACACTGTTTATTCCACTGAAATAAAGTACAGTGAACACTTTTAAAAAATTTAACAGCAATGTAACAAACAAAAATCTATCACTCATCCAAGACTTATATATACAATGAATTATAATTGTATATAAATAGACAATATACTGTTTATAGTTTATTGAAGGCATAAAATTTCAGGGGTAGGGGGCTGTGGGAATCCCCTTGTACTTCCTCTCAGTGTTCATCCACGATAAAGGGGGTTCACACAATTTGGAGAGCAGCAGTCAGTGTTTAAAGTTTCATATTTTAATTAAATTTATTTAAAACTTTAAATTTTTATATTTCCCTTCACATTTTATATTTTTGTTGGCTGCAATGCTTAAATATTTACTTAACGCCCATATAAAATTCAAAGTACACTCAGACCCCAATAAACATTCACAATTCGAACAAGTGCTACGGATCTACATTGAAAAAAAAAAAAAAAAAAACAAGAGGGAAAAAAAAAAAAAAAAAAAAAAAAAAAAAAAAAAAAAAACGACAAAAAATTTTCAAAAAAGCGAGGAAAAACTACTTGCCTTAAAGAAACAAAACAACTTCAGAAAATACAAGGGGCTTTACCAGACAAGGTGCTTCAGCAAAATAGATTAACGGTAACAAATCTGTAACACAGTAAAAGTAAAAATAGACAAGGGAAGAGCACTAGGAAACTTTGCACATTATCTTGTCATTTTGATGCCCTGAAGGCGTCTTGCCACACATTATAAAGGGTACCAAAAGGTCAGATGGGATGGTATGCCACCGCTGCAAGGTGACTGGAAACTGAATAATAGAGAATATAAGAAATGAATGAAAACCTTACAATAAATAATCGAAGTATGGCAACAACAGGATCAGTAGTGACAGTAGCAAGAGTATTGCCATCAAAATCTTACAATGGAATCCTTCCTAAAAGCCAATATCTGCCAGGAACCGTTAACGTCAGAGGGCCACTGACCAGTAAATCGGACCCGTTGAAGCCGCAAAATGTTGGATTCAATAGATATTTAAAAAGAACATTTTTACTCTTTGCGAGAGAGAGAGAGAGAGAGAGAGAGAGAGAGAGAGAGAGAGAGAGAGAGAGAGAGCAGAGGCACTCCTTCCTTTCACGAGCAAAGAAGCCTTTGAAAAAAAATTAAGAGAAAAAAATAGAAAAAAAAACTCCAACAGAGAAACTTCAAAGACGTTTTTCGACGGACCAAAGGGAGGCATAAAACCGAAACGAATTGCAATTTATCTTTGAGACAAAAGGAGCTGAAAATGAAAACCATGATAGTATTCTACTGCAAGTAATTGGAATCCTGAGCGTGCTTACAGGAGTGACTTAATCGATACTCACTCTCCCATCGATAAATGCAGTAACTAAAGATGACTTACCTAAATTCATGAGATGACAATTCTGTTCTGAAAACATTGGCTTCGCATGTCAACCATCTGCTATAAAACGTCCCAGTTTCAAGAAGAGTAAAACAAAAAATACACACACACAATTACATTTAATCGACAATTCTTAGGATGCAAAACCCTAAAAAACAACAGGTAATTTATGGCACATCTGTACCAATGGGATTTAGCACTATATATTTATATATATATATATATATATATATATATATATATATATATTATACTTATATATATATAATAATATATATATTTCATAATTATATAATTAATATATATATAAATATATATAATTATATTATATATATTATATATATATATATATATATATGTATATTAATTCATATACATACATCGAGCTACAAAATGTCCTTTAATATCCAATTCACTCCCCTCGTAAATAATATATTTTCATATATGTCAACCGAAGGGAATTTTTAGCTGATAATTTCGTCCTCTTGCGGAATTTGAACCAGTGCCCAGCAGATAGAGAAGAAATCTGGACTTCAGTGACGTTATCGACCGGGGCAATATATGAAAATATATTAATTACGAGGTAGAGTGAATTGGATATTGAAGGACATTTGTAGCTCGATGTATAATATATATATATATATATATATATATATATATATATATATATATATATATACTATACAATATATATATAATATATATATATATATATATATATATATATATATATATATATATTATACAAATATATTATCATATTTGTGTATATATATATATATATATATATATATATATATATATATATATATATATATATATGATATATATATATATAAATGAACACTTACTTCGAAGATATAAAGGGTGAATTTTCTACAGATCTACGGAATATTATAGATGATATGGAAGAATAAAATGTGAGAATCGATGCTGATGAAATAAGTGCATAAATCGTTAGAAACAATGTTAGGATGGAGGATGTATCGGGTATGGAATCCTCGTGAGAGATTGCAAACGAAAATGGGGTGCATATGAAAATAAGATCATAAGTTCAGCACGACCTGTATATAACTATTATATGAAAATGAATCACGGTATGACACTGAAACTAAATCTAACAGAGTTTGCCGATTTAAGAATAAAACATGTAGCAATATATTAGGAGACGGACGGTAGGAAACAATTAGAAATGATGCCAAACTGGACATTACGGAACGTTCCTATGTAAGTATGTAAGCGAGTTAATAATGAAAGATGGAGGAGGGTTGGACATAATCTGTTTCACACACCTTAGGATAAAAGTATGCACTAATGTCAGCTGGGTTCCTGCTGACACTAGCAAGATTGGAAGACCCAAACCTACTATAGTAGATTCATATCAACCGTGCATTTGAAGTTTAGGCCAGTCCCTTACGACGCTCCTGATTGGCTGTTGATTAGCCAATGACAGGGCTGGAAACTCTCAGTCTCTCTCGAGAGATCACA
>NC_087200.1:158648318-158658236 GCF_015104395.2 Macrobrachium nipponense
GGCTTCCTATCTGAAAGTGCTGGGTAATATTTACGTACTTTCATTATTGATATCATTAGTGAAAACTGAACGCTAGTATCAAAGTCTTCTTTGTATTTGTAGATGAAACCATAAACCCACAAGGTAATCTATGGTAAATCTTCCTTCTAGTGAACTTTAGAGTAGAAATGAATTCACCATTAATCAAAGCTTCTATATTACAAGTCGACATCACAAAACCGTTCAGATCTGATGAAAATTAGTCGCTGCTATGCCATTTTATACATTGATTAAAAGCATCAAACGCAAAACCATTTAGTTCCATCGAACGGAGAAACCAGCGAAACTGCAGCCAAAGACAACACTCAAAAATCGCCAGACTGCGGAATAGGAGGGAAATGAAAGAGAAAGTTTATCCAGAATGGAATAGGGAAAGTTGATCCCTTTCGCAGATTCTTTACGGCAAAAACAATGCTTGTGGAAGTTACAAAAACTAAATTAATAAAAAAAAAATACTAGATATTCGGTCGATATTTAATCATCCTTAAGGTTTCTCGACTTCGGCTCAGCGGGAACAATGGCTAATCTTGATAAAAGCTCAGCCACGATCATTCCAGCAACTGTGCTACAAATTAATCCAGTAATGTGCTGCAAAACCTTCTAATGATTTACACTTTCAAAACAACCATAAGACTAGCAAAAACTCGTCCCCATCTTCTTTAAAACAAAAGATATATCTCAAATCGGTGCCTATGGGCTTTCAATCACTTCTCTAAGTGACGAATTCGATCTTTTCCAGGAAGAAATTTTTTTCATATTTGACGTAATCAAGCAATCGATACACCTCCTCTCATACAGATGATAAAGCTAGCTTGCACACATACGGGTGCGCACACATACTACGTATGCATATACTGTACGTATGCATATACAGACGCAGCACTGAATATCCTAAATAAATGTTGTTGTTTTTTTCGAAAACGACAATATGCCATACATAAATAGGCAAAATCTCGTCTCACAACTGTGGACCGGACACGACAAAGCCATACAATGCAAATATAACCCTAAACATTGACCGACGAATGCATATATCGAAGATGGAAAGAGATTTGACAGACCGACAGATACTTCAGACATAATATATGAGATTGTGTTGCTATTTCTGATACGAACGTGGGAAATAAAAACATCCTCGCCCTATTCTTCCGATAACTGGATTTCCAGCAAACAAATAACCACAACAGAGTGATGTGACAAGGATGGGGAAAGCGCCTACAAACAAATATATTACCAAGGTTCTATCGAAATGTGACACGGACATCAGAAAGAGGAGGAATCTGAATGACTGCCAAGATAAAGAGACAGAAACTTATGAGGAAGATGAAATGCAAATATTAAGAAGCATTAGTAGTTCATCTTAAATCAAACATCCATCAGAGACCGTGCATAAAATAACTTCATATCAACAAGACCCTTAAAGCTAAATAGGGTGATAAGAAATATACATATAGTTACGTTGAGTGATCATCTGATTAGTAGAGATATATATATATATATATATATAGAGAGAGAGAGAGAGAGAGAGAGAGAGAGAGAGAGAGAGAGAGAGAGAACAGCTGCAATACGAAATGATGGTGAACATCCACCCAGATGAGCCGGTCAAACCTAGAATTTAAACACACACACACACACACACACACACACACACACACACACACACACATATATATATATATATATATATATATATATATATATATATATATATATATATATAGATATATTAGAGAGAGAGAGAGAGAGAGAGAGAGAGAGGTAATGTATCACACAACAAAAAAGAAATAAAAGCCTTTAGAGATGATGCAGCTGTCGAAAACAGAACTGGTACCCGGGTCACATACAGCCTGCACTTACTAGACCACTTTTTTTAAAAAACCACAACCAATAACTGCAGCCACGATGGGAGACTCAAGACAATGCGAGTCAGGGGCAACAGGCAAGCAAGCAGGCAGAAGCAAGCGGCCGAAAAAGAGAGATATCGATTGTGCTTGCACTCGACTTCTGCATGCAAATGAACCTCACAACGGCCTTTCGTAAAACCCCTAAAGTATTTTAATATCGGAAAATCAAGGCGAGCCAGAGCTCAATCAGTATTCAAAAAGGTCATATCAAGGGGGCAGACAAACGCACGCTCGTATTCTGCTTCTAAGGAAAGGACGACACAGATGCTGATCTTATCTCCAGGAGGTAATGGTGCATTTGTCTATTTGCTCCATAAATGGTGAAATCGCATTCATCTCAATTAGGCCTTTTAAGTCAAATGCCAATAACCTCTCAATCTTGTAAACAAAATTCTATCAGTTCTTGAGAAATATTTCCAATTTCAGTTAAATTTTCTCTTCAGTCAACGAAACAGTAAGTGTAAGCTATTTCATAAGAATGGGATGATGCAATACAAGCAATCACATAAATGATAAAAATTAAGTAATACAAACTAGAACTACACACTACAAGGATTAAAAAAGCCAAAGCTACCTGAAAGCTAAGGTCTCTCTCTCTCTCTCTCTCTCTCTCTCTCTCTCTCTCTCTCTTCTCCAATTAACAGAAGATAACCCAGTGTCTGACCTACCAGTAGGTGCAAATCTAAGTAAAAACGACCATAAAAGTATTACATTTAACATTAATATTCAACATAAAAAAAAATATTAATGAGACTAAACTACCGTCGACCAGACCTAAAAAAGCTAAAGGAGTACGTTAAAAATCTAGAGTATGACGAGAACACAGACATAGATAAGTACTGGGAAGCCTTTCTAGAGGAATACACAGAAAAACGCTCTAGATCTATACCATTAAAGCAAATACTAACGAATGGCAACCCTCAGCTTAAGTGGTTCAACAGAGAAATTAAAAATAAAATAAGAGAAAGAGGCAGATTGCACAAATCAATGAACCCACACCCAACACCAGAAGAAACAAGCAGGCATAAAGAACTCTGTAGAATGGTGGAGAAATTAGTAAGAAATGCAAAGGAAAATGAGGTAAGTGAGTTGCATCAGTTTGTAAAGAAAGCCCAAAAGAATTCTTTGCACACGTTAATAGTAGGAAACCAATAAAAAACAGCACCGGTCCCCCAGGGGACAATAGAGGAAACCTAGTGAACTCAGACTTGGAAAAAGCAGAGTTATTGAATAAGTTTTTTACTAGTGTTTCCACAATTGAAGACACTACCTCAATACCGGAACCTGCTATTAAATATGAAGGAGCAGAACCGTTGGATAAAATAATATTTACACTAAAAACAAAACAGACCAACTCAACAAGTTCAAATCTCCTGGCCCAGATACGATTCATCCAAAAGGATGGAAACTAGGTAATGCGCCGCCAGTTTACAAAAAATGTCCAAGAGAAGAGCCAGGAAATTATAGACCAATCTATCTAACGTCGGTTGTTTGTAACATTTTTGAGTCCATAATTGCAGATCAAATTGGGATCACATTGATAGAAACAACTTGTTAAACGGCTAACACGGTTTCAGACAAAACAGATCGTGCCTATCAAACCTCTGGGAGTTTTTACATAATATGCTTGGTATTTACGACAGTAGTAGAGCAATAGATATACTCCACTTAGATTTCCAAAAGGCCTTTGACAAAGTTCCACCCAAGAAACTAATGACAAAAGTTAGAACTTTAGGAATTGTAGGAGAAATAGCAGACTGGATCGAAGACTGGCTAACTTATTGAAAGCAGAGAGCCGTAATAAATGGTGAAGATTCCGAATGGGCATATGTAACAAGCGGAGTTCCTCAGGTTTCTGTCCTTGGCCCTTTTTTGTGTTTAATTAATGAGAATGATGTAGACGTAACTAGCAGGATAGCCAAATTTGCAGATGACACCAAACTAGGTGTAAATGCAGCAGACTCAGATACAGTGGAAAGTTTAAGAAATTATGTAATAAAAATAGAAGTTAAAAGATAGCAAATGTCTTTTAACTTCGATGAGTGTAAAGTGTTACAAACAGGAACAAAAATCCCTCATGCCAGCTACATGCTGCTTGGGAATGACATACATAGTGTAGAACAAGAGGTGGACCTTGAAGTCATTATTACTAAGGTCTTAAAATCCACAAAACAGTGCATAAAGCTGAAAAGAAAGCATAGAAACTAGTGGGATGCATAAAAAGGCACTTCAAATACATAAACAAGGAAACGGTGCTGCAGCTCTACACATTCATAGTTAGACCTCATCTTGAATATAAAGTACACTTTTGGTCACAACACCAAGAAAAGACATAAATAGATTAGAAGGGGTACAAGCAAGAGCCACAAAGTTAATTCCACCCATCAGGCAAATAGGTTACCAAAGACGACTAGAGAGACTGAACATGAATGGATTAGCAACACTGAAAATACTGAAAGGCATAACAAAAGTAGACAGTAACCTATTTACGTTAAACAAAAACCAGACAAGAAATAATAGATGGAAACTAGAGCTGAAGAGATACAACATATCTCATTGTGGGAACTTCTTCAAATACATATGTGACCCATGGAATAGACTGCCATCAGAAGTTGTAAACAGAAGCAGTGTAGAAGAATAAAAGAAAGCTAGACAAAATCATTAGGACACTGAATGAACAATAAAACCTGATCCTAGAGATAAGTGAGCACACGATGTCTCCTTGGATGGACTAATAAAGTCTTTGAGACATTCTAATTCTTGTAACTCTCTCTCTCTCTCTCTCTATATATATATATTATATATATATATATATACATATATACATATATATATATATATATATATATATATATATATAATATATATATATATATTATATATACTAGTATATATATATATATATATATATATATATATATATATATATATATATATATATATATATATATATATATATATATATATATATATATATATATATATATATATATATATATATATATATATATATATATATATATATATATATATATATATATATATATATATATATATATATTATATATATACTATGTAGATGCATATAAACATATCTATAAATATAAACATACATACTATATATATATAGATATATATATATATATATATATATATATATATATATATATATATATATATATATATATATATATATATATATATAAATGACTTATTCAAAATTTTAATATACTCAGTAGAGAAGAAAAGGCTCTTCATAATAAATGGAAAGCGTAGAGCAACCCTTGAGATATACGGGAAAACGGAAACGAGGCTAGAGAATCACGCTAAACGATCCAAGGATTCATAATACACAAATACTGGTTTTAGGGGCATAACGGATGTTACAAAACTGCCGCAAAGAGCAGAGGTTCTTCCTTATTCAACTTACCAGGGTAGCGACCAGGACAGTTAAAACAAAGGAAAAAAAAAACGCGATTACACATTTCTGCGAGACAAAGAACAAAGCCGATTTCATTCATTCGAGAAGAGAACCTAAGAAGAAGCCATTCAAATAAGGCAATAATAGCCTTAACACTAAAAAGGAGAGGTGAATATTTAGCAGTATAAGTGAAGAGAAATAGTTTATGACATTAGAACAACCTAAATCAGCAAAAAGGCTGGAGCTGTAGTTTTCACACAATATTTTCAACATGATTGGAAGAGTACCTGGCGATAAAGACTGAAAGCTCTAGAGTGGCGGTGTGGAAAAAGTGCTAGAGCCGAAGCTTTAAAATCCAAGAATCAAGAACATGAGCAAGAGAGGCGACTGTCACGGTGCTCAGAGAAAGGTGACTCCACGCTCCGTTATAGAGGCCTCTGGGTACTTTAGGTGTCTTTGATTTAGCAGTTAAAAGAATGAATGCAGCAGTATCCATTTTTTTGCCATTCTTTAAACCCACTAGCTCTAGGCGAAACAGCATACTGATATAAAACATATAATAATTACATTTTGTGCATAGTTCCAAAAAATACTTATTTATAATTGATAATGTATGCGAGTATATATTGTTTTTACGATTATAGAGCTTCAAATATTGTACAATATAAGCAGAAAAACATGTGGTCATATAAATCATAGCCGTAGTAGAAAATGATCCCCTTTTACCGTCAATGAGTAAATTCAACGATAAAATCATTTTAAGGGCCTTCGGTTGTCCCTCCCCCGTTTCGGTTCCCTTGACTTAAGTATACAATTGTATATGGAAGTAAATGAGCCTAATTAGTACTTACAAATTCACGCTATACTTAATTACAGAAAAGATGTTTCGAGTGTACCTACCTTTCCGACTACGTACAAGCTGTGTGACATCCCTTGAAGGCCCCGAATTCCCTAAGTCCTCGAACATTCCCTTTTTAAGTAACAAAATCACAGCAACCTTCGCTCGGGGTTACGCTCCAGTTTTCCAACCCGACTATATTTCCCTCTGGGTACGATCTCCTTAAGGATATCGAATTGCCAGTTCGTCAACACTTCAATAAAAAAAAAAATCACCCAATGAACTAAAGAGACAAAAGACACAGTTGCTCACATGTCACTGCCAGTCTTGGAAATCTCATCATTCCATCTGCTGAATGATGACGAAATAAACAAATGAAAGAACGGATGCTGTTACATAGGCGTCCTGTCCTGGGGGAGGGAGAGGGACTACCTGGCTATTCGCCAATGTTCGCTCTGAAGTATCGATCCAAAAACATAATTCACGCCCACAGTCTGACTCCCCATCTGTCCACAGCGCTGAACTCTCTTTCCTATGAAACATGTGGGATCCAATCCGAAAGCAAACAATTTGGTTTCCACCGAGCACCGTAACTTATAATGTATTCACTTTACCCTATTCGGCTGTACAACCGTGTTAAGTCATACCTGTCAAAAATTCACTGATGTAGCTGAACCCACTCCCGAGATAACACAGCCGAATAGTAATACAGATTCACAAAACTAGACTTCTGTCAAAAGATTAGTAATATATTTTGATACAACGCTCTACGCAAACACATTCACATAAAAGGCATTATTTGTAAAATATGTAAACAGTTACTACAGCTGAAATATGAAACACGATATAAAATACGGTAAAATGAAGCAGGAATGCATATAAAAATGCATTATTTTTATGCCACATTTCACTCGCTTATGCATTTAAGAGAGAGAGAGAGAGAGAGAGAGAGAGAGAGAGAGAGAGAGAGAGAGAGAGATGCACAACCGCAAAGCAATCCCCGGAAACTCCAGTATTTTCTTTCACTTCCATCAATTAAGTTGGAATGAGTCCAGTCTTGAATATTTCACGTTCTAGCGAGTGACTGACTTTGCAACCGGGCATTTCACTTTGGGGGCGCATAAAGCCAAGCGGAAATGTCTCTCAAACATTTCATGAATTTATCCGCTTTGCACATGAAATCATGCGGTGTTTTTCCATCATTAGACTTCACGGTCTTAATCTTGACGAGAATAAAGGTCACTTTCAATCCTTTGTTGAGCCTTTACCCTATTTCCCCAATGTATTTAATGCACTACATATAAGGAAAATCGTAAGAGGAGTTGGAGGGGAATAGAAGAGCACAGTTAGAAAGAAATATATGTTGAAAATATTTACATTAAATCCAAGAATAAGCCTTCAAATTAGTAAAGAAAAAAATCACTGACCTCTGAAGTTAAAGAAGTCTGATGTAAATATTACCAGAATAAGTAGTAAACAAAAAGGCCGGCTCACTCTAGGTAAAATAATGCCTTCTTAAAAATTAGAAAGTATGAAGTACATGAAAAACTTCAACGAATTAATAACTGAATATTTACAAACACGCAAACAAAACACTAAAGCATTTTATTTTTAAAAAATGTATTTTTTTTGTGCATGCATAACAAATGTATTTAAGTAAAAGCACATATGGTTCGCCAGACTCATTCCAATAATAATAACAATAATAATAATTTATTTTTGCATGCTGCACATGACCTTACCATTATTTTAGTATTACATGATAAACGGAGCAGAAACTTATACGTACTTATTACCCGAATTCATCCACTGTCAAGGAAAACATTTTTCACTGAGTAATAATAAACATACCTCAGTACATAAGGCAAAACAATGTTCCCCCTCTTCTGATTCCCACCACAAATCCTTGCTGCTCATCCTTAAGTATCCCCATACAACTAGCTTCAGTCTTCATCCTCTCTTCCCATAGTTTTCTTCTTTTATCCTCACCTCTCCCGCTCTCTCCCCTTCTCATCCCTATCGTCATCACCATAAACCTCGTCCCTCAACCGCCGGAGACAAAACAGAGCTACACCCGCTGATGACGGAGCTTCGCAATAAAAACCATTTTCTTGTCGGTTAAGCAGTTAGCGACAACTTTATGTGGAAGCTTAAACTCCCAGACCCTCATCATCATTAGTAAGAAGAAAGAACACCCTCACAGCAAGAATGCTGCAGGATCTGGATTCCCCCAACCCCCCTGCAAAGCCCTCCTTCAAATATGTCTCGCCAATAGCGCTCTCCAACGAAGAGCTCATCCGCACTTCGAAAACACTCTTAACTGCACTCTCCGCTCTGCCCGCCGCGACACTACACCCCCATCCCCGCCTCTCTCTGACTCTCTTCCCCTGATTTAAACCAAAAAACCTCTAGTTCGGACTGGATGGCACTACGCAGTTCCCAATTACACAATATCTCCTTGAATTGTGTTTCTATTTGAATGAGCCAACAGCATCGGCACTGGTTATATCCAAAAGGGACACAACAACGCTGTGGAAAATAAGCAAATGGTCTTAATAATTATGTTACCCGACCGTTCTCTAAGATCTATTTTTTTTTTTCAACCTCTATTTTACTAATTATACTGAAATGTACAAAGGAAAACTCACATTCATATAGTTAAAACACTGCTTACATTTCAATTACAACAGGACGAGTAGCAGACAGTGTCTTCCAATTTATGCAACATTATCACCGAGCGCAAGGCGGGATGAGATGCGATCTTGACGACTTAGCAATATAATTTTGCACCTGATTCATCCACAATGTACCTATCTCAGAAATTCTCAGGAATATACATATTAGAGAGAGAGAGAGAGAGAGAGAGAGAGAGAGAGAGAGAGAGAGTTACGGCTTACCTCAATCTCCATTAAAATACTCAGGAGAACGAAGGTGTCTCCAGAGGAATCCAACCCGTTATTATGGTCTCGTGTAACGACGACCTTGTTGACAATGTCCCAATTAATCATCATCAGGACTGACGCCCCAAATTGCAACACACTTCTATCATATATGACAGATGGTCCCCTGGCACTATGGAATTCAGTGGACCATATAAGAAAATTAAAACACGTGATTAGTTGCCTATCAATGAATCAATTAAAGGCAAAGGACGTAAAAGTTCGCACGCGCATGCAGATGCATAAGTTGACAAAGTGGATAAACCAAACTTAAGCTAAAAGATTAATTATGGATGAGAGTACACTTCTTTCCCCTACATAATTAATTTCTCTGTCTCTCTCTTTCATATATATATATATATATATATATATATATATATATATATATATACACACACACACGCACGCACACACATACACATGAAATTTTCAACAGTGCGTCGCTTTCCTTTGTAAAAGTCACTGCCGAATTCATACTTTCACGATGAATCATCGATGAACTCTCGGTGCAAAGAACTTGTACATAATCCATTTCATTCACCTAAACATACAAAGGCTAATCAACAGTGTGTAGAAACACCTGTCAAGCGAGTTTTATCAATTACTCTGATACGTCCTAACAATGGCAAATTGTACAATTTTCGCCACTTAAAATCCTTTATTCTTTCTACATGACTGAACCATCTAAAAGCACTGATCCATCCTTTCATTCACACTAATGATTAGAATAATTTATGAGGATTTCCGCGTTTCTACCCGAGTAGGGTAACTCAAAGA
>NC_087200.1:158658736-158677285 GCF_015104395.2 Macrobrachium nipponense
CTCCCTTAAAGCTGTAAAGAGAGAAACAATTTATTGTGCAATAAAGCTTACAAAGCACAGCACAACAGGCAACCCGGACGCGGTATGCGTGTAGGGGAAAGCCCTCTTGAATGAATGGCATTAGCTGTGGTATTATACATACCTTTTCCACCCTATTGATTACTAGACAAACGTCATTCATCAGGGCTGATATGGTACTCAGGTAGTATTACAAAATTTAAATACAAGTTGTGGTATCATACATACCTTTTCCACCCTATTGATTACTAGACAAAACGTCATTTTCGTCGGGGCCTGATATGGTACTCAGGTAGTATTACAAAATTTAATGCTTATAGATAACTATATTGGGAAATTACAATATGTTGAATAGGAATTACCATTAAGTGATTGCACTATATAATTAGTCTTAAGTATTACAAGATATTGAACTTTTATATATATTTTTCAGAACATATTATTTGAATGTCTGCTATACAAGATACGTACACATTATCTCAGATTTCTGTTGAGGTACACAATTGCAACGGAGTAACATGTGGTATACTATGGAGTAAATAATGAGCAATGTTTTACTTGATAACAGGATAAAATTTGAAATAATTACAATTGGCAGTATGTTTATGACATTCAGATGAGGTAAACAACATTCATAAAATTTAAATAATTAAAACTTATAGAACATATTTTATATCAAATATTTTTATAAGAAAAAATTAGATATACAACAGTTTTAATGATGTTAACACGAGGTTCCAAAATAGTATGTTCTACAATGTAGTTTTATGCTCAATATGCTGATATAGATATTTAACTGAATGAGTTACATTTGGATAGAGTCAACATATAAATTTAAATAAAAGTTATGAAAAAAAAAAAGCCCATAACAATTTCATTGGTACTAACAGGTAACTAAAGAATAAAATGTATACTACATTTTAGTTTGTTCTGCACATTATACAGATAATTATTTTGATGAAAGAATTGCATTTAGATGAGGTCAAAAACATAAGATTTTAAGAAATTATTATAAAAACAAGGTAGAAATACAACAGTTATTTCTTATGCTACTAAGTGAATAAAACATACTACAATTTGATTTTGTACAACAAGATACAATATATACTAGTCTATTGACTATCTGGAGCAAGCAAATTTTGGATGAGTATTGATAAAGAAAAACATTTCAGTTCTTAAAACCCATCAAATATACACCACCTTCCAATCCCGTACAGCGCCTCCATTCGATCTTTCAATTCCGACTCTTGGTACTCTTAACACGATGAAATATTTCGTTATATTAGTATACCCTTAGAACTAAGATTTGCATATTATTGACGGAATCTTAGTTATTCTATATTTTACCCAGAATGTGTTACCCCGATTTGGGATTTTTATCTTTAGTGCATCAGTGCCTAAAACATGACGTTTGCTGAAAGTCTTTGAGTTAGTCTTGCGGTATATTGTTAATTGCAATTCTTGTTTGGCACTTTGTGTTGCTCGAATGAATGAGTTTTTTTTTTTTTTTTTTTTGTGGTCTGTCAGGATAAAGTACAAAACGGAGAGTATAGTAGCCTCGTCTTTTAAGTTCTTTTCCATCTCGAAAGAAGAAAAAATTCCTAACCTTTTCCAGATGCGTTTGTAAATATGTTAAAAGTTAAAGGAGCTGCCGCCGTAAGTTCCATAATGTTTTTAGGTCATTTTTTCTCTCTTTACAATTGCACGTTGGTTAATGATTTCAATTTTTTTTTTCTATACAAATAGCCTAATACTCATCAACAGACAGATGCTCAGTAGGATTTTCTGTACTTTTAATGTGAAGATTTTCTTGATTTCATGTGATGTGTTACATTTTAAAAGAAAACATTTTGTTTTCTGTTGGAAAAACTCAGTTGCTTATTTCTTTTTATAGTCGTTACTACCCTGTTTTTCGATATGAATATTTCTTTCACGAGTAACTTTCACATGAACAGAGGCACAAAAGTTAATGTATTAAGTTTTCGTGCGTGTGGGCGTGTATATTCCCTCACGCGTTCCTTTGTAGCGTTATTCATGAACAGCGGCTTTATTTACAGGTTTCATCAAACCATAAATAAGCTCAGACAGTTCCCAGTTTCATTTGCTTTCAGGCAGAATCAACTAAAAAGAGACAAATAGCCTCTTTCACTATCGCTACACAATAAATTCTTTGTCGGAACGTAAAGCAGAAAACGCCAGAGGAAGCTGTAATAAACAAAAGTCATGGAAAGCGATTACAAAATTGGAAGAGAGAGAGAGAGAGAGAGAAGAGAGAGAGAGAGAGAGAGAGAGAGAGAGAGAGAGAGAGAGAGAGTTATTGCAATTTTAAGCAGTTCGTTGTTTCTGGATTGCGTCATTGAGTGTCCCTTATTTCTTAATTACAAGCAAGTGTTTGTCCTTCTTTCTTTCGTTTCTTAATTATTACAACTTTTTATTGCAAATATTATTTATTATATTATTCTGGTGTGGGCGTCTTTCTTATTTCACAATTATTTCTCAAGCTCTTGTATCCCGAACTCTCGTTTTTCCGGCAATTCCCAAATCATTCTGGAAGTCGTTGTCGTCTCTTAATCTATGGCTTTTGTTTTTGTTTCCCGCTTTGTGGGTGGTGGGTGCCCTGCTGTCCTTAAGTGTCTACGGTTACTCTGCCTGTATGGCTCCCTTTTTTCTTTGGTTATCATTCTTTTTGAGTTTTACGTTTTTCTGTTCAACTATTGAGCAGTTTGCTACTGGCCCTTCTTGTCTCTGCTATATGCAATTTTATTTGTTTGTTGTTCACTTTCCTTATTTACCTGCCCTTTCCACCAATCCTATCCAAATATTTTATCTGAGTTTTCCATTTCGCTTCCTAGATGCATCGGTGATTTTATCCGCATCGTCTCTTTGATCTGTTTTCTGGACACCCTCGGGATAATCTTCAGCTCTCTCTTATTATTTTACCTTTCTCTCACTCTCTCTTTCTCTCTCTCTCTCTCTTCCCTGGCTCTCCCCCCCTCCCCCATACCTCCATTATTGGTTAGGTCAGCAAGATGAAAGAGTTGTTGGAAGGCAATATCTGATCGTCACGGACCGGAAAAGTGAGGGGAGAAATAATTGTCCTCTCTCTCTCTCTCTCTCTCTCTCTCTCTCTCTCTCTCTCTCTCTCTCAAATTGTTAGTGGGTGAATCCTGTATTTGAAGTTTTTTACGCCCGTGTTTTTTTTTTAAGTTTGTCCCTTGGCTGTGGCCTTCACTGGTTGTATTGTTTTTTTTTTTGTTTTTTTTTTTTTTTTTTTTTTTTTATCTTTTGATAGAAATGATACCTGTAATGTGAACTGATGGTGGAGTTATTGGAAAATAGGATACGGATCTATGTAAATACTGTGCTGTGCCACATCGAGTATGTGATATTGACAATTGTTAATTGAGATTAGGTATCTGATGGGTAATTCGTTTGTGATTTCAGGTTTTGCACAAATGCTCTTGTTTTTAAAAACGTTACTGTTTGTGTGGTGTTGTTTTCGTTTCGTTCGGTATCAGGAATCCTCTCGCAATTTATTTTTTAGGGACTTGGGAAATATATTGTTAAACTGTGGTTGCATCTTTGCATTAATCCATTATATTTCGAAGTAGGGTATTCTTCGTCTTGATGGAAATAGGTCTCCTTGGATATAATATTTATATATGTATAAATTCATATCTAATGGAATCTCATTATATATATATATATATATATATATATATATATATATATATATATATATATATAGATATATATATATATGTGTGTGTGTGTGTACAAGCAAGCGCGCGTGTAGATTGGTACTCATGGGCCAATGATAAGTACGAATGCCACAATTCGATTCTCGATGGAGCAGAAGGCATTGAGCACGAACTCTTAAATTCTATTTGTCTCTGTTGACCCTTCGATGTAATTATATTGTTGTAGTTAGTAGACTGTGATGTGTCTCAGTTAGTGAGGAGAAATGCTCGGGAATGTTAACCACATCCAAGGAGACTTTATCAGGTCAGAGGATGAGCGCCTGAAGACACCATTGAAAGTGAAGAGCACAGTGATACACACACACACACACACACACACACACACACACACACACACACACACACATATATATATAATATATATAATATATATATATATATATATATATATATTATTTATATTTACATATATATACTATATATATATTAAGATATATATATATATATGTGTGTGTGTGTGTGCTGTGTGTGTGTGTATGTTTGTGTGTGCATGAGTATATATATATATATATATATATATATATATATATATATATATATATATATATATATATATATATATATCATTTACAAACCTGAGATTCGAGGGAGAAAACACAAGGATGGAGAATGATCTGACTACGCAAAAGACCCCTTCCGAGCTCGATTTATGAATAGAAGGGCCAAGATGAAAATTCAGGGGAAAATATATAAGGAAAACGTTCCCAATGGAATCAAAGATTTTACTGGGTATATATTAACACTCTAGTTACTCTACTTATGCAAGGGCGCCAGCAAGGGCGCTAATGACCCCAGGTCCGACTTAGTACTGGAAACAGTTGATTGTAGAACATGTGTTCGAAGGGGCCGACACGTGGTGGATTGCAGAACGAAATATAGCCAGAGCTTCTTGCAAGGAATAAGAGGTCCACCTCATACAGCAATGATGGGATATGGCTGGGTATCTGTAACTCAGAACGTTGCTGTATTGAAAGGGAAGATGTGAACACAGACGCAAACTTACATTATCTCCCTCAGTAAATTCTCTTAGCATTTGTTAATATCAGGAGGTCAATCAAGCAATAAGCCTTATACACCACATCAAGGGAACCACAGCTCTTAAATTAGAGTAGCTTATAGAACAGGGGAGCACAGCTGTGGGATGATTGACAAGCAGTACTGATCAATGATCCCACAAGCCAGACACAGGAAAATAAGAGACAGAACTACAGAAGGAGGATACAGGGACTGCCACTTAACCCGCACTTTCTTTCCTTAATGTTTGATCGTAGGATCCCACTTCTCAAAGGCGCCAATGGAGGGGTCTCCATCCCAAAATTCAGTCAGCGATGGTCCAGGGCAGCTTGTGTTAGACCAAGGGCACGTGTTGGTGCCGCATGCTGGGGACTGAGTCTGGGGAGCGGCAAGACGTATATATATATATATATTTATTTATATATATAATTGTATATATATATATATATAAATATATATATATATATATTCTATGAATAATTATCACATATAACCGTGATCCATTTATATATCAATTCAAGCTACAAATGTCCTTTAATATCTAAATTCACTTTACCTCCCAAATGATATTTTCATATATGTACCGAAGGGAATTTTTTAAGTTGATAACAATTTCGTCCCCCCATGGGATCGAACCACCGTCCAGGTGGACGGGACGAAATCAGGACAGTCAGTGACGCTATCCAAGTCAGCAACAGAGACGCTATAAGTTCATATCGATTCTGACCTTACAAAATCACCCTCGATCTGGATGCTTTCGTAATTAGAATCGATATGAAACCCCGTCTACCATGTTGGCCAATTCGAGTGTTTTGACAGAACGTAGCCTTTTGTTATGAATAATTATCACATCGAACCGTGATCCATTTATATATCAATTCAAGCTACAAATGTCCTTTAATATCTAAATTCACTTTACCTCCCAAATGATATATTTTCATATATGTACCGAAGGGGAATTTTTAAGTTGATAACAATTTCGTCCCCCCATGGTAGACGGGGTTTCATATCGATTCTAATTACGAAAGCATCCAGATCGAGGGTGATTTGTAAGGTCAGAATCGATATGAACTTATAGCGTCTCTGTTGGCTGATTGGATAGCGTCACTGACTGTCCTGATTTCGTCCCCGTCCACCTGGACGGTGGTTCGATCCATGGGGGACGAAATTGTTATCAACTTAAAAAATTCCCCTTCGGTACATATATGAAAATATATCATTTGGGGGAGGTAAAGTGAATTTAGATATTAAAGGACATTTGTAAGCTTGAATTGATATATATATATATATATATATATGTGTGTGTGTGTGTGTGTGTGTATACATCTACACACATACACACACATATGTATATATTGTATATGTACGCATGTAAGCTATGAGATTGAATAAGGAAGGTGGAAGTACGTAAAAAGTTGATTCGTGTGGGTAAGGACGCCAAACCCAGTTATCATTAATGGCTCCAAATATATATTTATATATAAATTCTTTATCTTCAGGTTCTCTCATCTATATTGGGCCGTGTTTGTTATTAGTCTTCTCCAAACTTCTGCAATCATACCTATTTCCTCATATATATATATATATATATTATATATATATATATATATATATATATATATATGTGTGTGTGTGTGTGCGTGTGCGTGCGTGTGTGTGTGTATGTGTATATATATATATATATATATATATATATTATATATATATATATATCTATATATATATATATATATATAGATATATATATATATATATATATATATATATATATATATATTCTTTATCTTTCAGGTTTTCTCATATATTGGGCCGCTGTTTGTTATTAGTCTTCTCCAACTTCTTCAATCAGTGTACCTTATTTATATATATATATATATATATATATATATATATATATATATATATATATATATATGTGTGTGTGTGTGTGTATATTATAGGTAATTATTACTATATTATAGTATCATATATATATATATATATATATATATATACTATTATATATATATTCTTTATCTTCAGGTTTTCTCATCTATATATTGGGCCGCTGTTTGTTATTAGTCTTATCCAACTTCTGCAATCATGTACCTTATTTATATTATATATATATATATATATATATATATATATATATATATATATATATATATATATATATATATATATAAATTCTCTCATTCACTGCCCGTCCTTTGCGAGTATAAGGTACAGAATAACCTTACTGTTTTAATGTTATTTATTTATTTAATTTTTTTTATTATATTTTTTTACATACATATAATAACTTTTGTATGTTTTTTTCTGTAATTTTTAAATTTTTTAATGTAACTTTACCGTACATAATTTTAGCGCTTAACTGAAGTTTAGATATTTCGTAATTTTTATGAATTATGCAGTGTTTGGTTTTAATGTTCACGTGTATATCTTTAATATAGCCTTGAGGATGCGACTATGAGTCGTGAAACGTCGGCAAAATAAATGTACCTGAGTACGATGCCTTTCACTATGGTTCCCCTGATGAGATGTACCTAGAGCTGCAGCTCCGTCTTCTAATGAGATTATATATAATATATATATATATATATATATATATATATATATATATATATATATATATATATATATACATATAGTATTGTTAAAGATATTCTTCTTTGAAGTTATATGAAGATTTGCCAGCAGTTATTCGTTGGCTTCTTTCCGTATTTCATTTACTCTGCCACAAATTGCTCGTTCAACTGGTGATTCTGTTTTTCATATCAACTTGTAGTATTGTATTTAAAATTAGTGTTGTATTTCCATTTTTTATGAACCATTTTTAATCAACCTCTCTCTCTCTCTCTCTCTCTCTCTCTCTCTCTCTCTCTCTCTCTCTCTCTCTCTCTCTCTCATTTAATGCTACCCACGATGTTCTATGAAACTCAAGAAGGGTATCCGCACTCGACTTCATGAACTCGTAATGGAGTCGAATAGGCAATTGGATTTTCACCGGAGTAATACGATCCACCATTAACACCTCGTGCTCGGCCTGAAAAATAAGTAGCATTTAAGTAACTCCCGATGCTACTGATGCTACTCCTGCTGCTCGGGGAATGGTTAGCCAAGTATGGGAAGAAGTTATGGATGAATTGTAGTTATTATATATATATATATATTTATAATATTTATAGTATAATATATAATAATATATATATAGATATATACATATATATATATATATATATATATATATATATATATATATATATTATCTTAATAAATGCTTCAATTGTTTTGCTCTTGTGTGTTGGTGGTTTTTCTTCTTTGGAAATGTTAATTGCCCTGGCCAGTGTTTCTGTAATAGCAGGTTAGGCTTCTTTCACACCGTGCGGTGCGTCAAGGCAATTAGTTGAATTGTGTTGCCGCGCATACTTATCGACTTATACATAATCTTTCACATCATGCGTTTGCGGGTAAGTCTTCGCTGCGCTGCCGCATAGCATCAGCTTATGCGGTTTCGCAAATGTATGCGGTAGCTGTAGACCATCACACTTAATATGCCACGTCTTCACATCATGCTGTTTCATACGCACCTAAGTAGCGTTCAGAGCCAGTCACCCGTATAGGTCAATGATTCAGCGGACGTAGATGAAGCCTTCTTATTCATTTATAATGGAACGTGAAAGCGGAAGCTTGATTGATATTGGGAAAGATTCGAAACCTTGAAGACTCCAGAAAATCGTCTTTGTCTTATTTAAGATGATTATTCTGTCGTTAGATAAACTCCAAATGATGAGGAAACACTGCAGTTAAACATGAGGGTTCTGAATTTATAGCAAAACAGATGTAAAGCCCGATCTTTTCCACTATCTCCTCATTCATGTTCACAACCCATGCATTCTTGCAGTTATTATTATCTTGGCTTCCTTCTGGAGTATCTACTTTCCATTCTAGGCAAACATCACCCTTGCTAAGTGTATCACCAAGCTTTCGGTGCAAGCAGCCGTTTCCTGTGGCTCATGCAGCAGCGGGGTTTCATTGCAGACAACATTCCAGGCTATCTTGTCCCATGCCTTCTGCAAACCTCAGTTCCCTTTCAGGACAGTCTTATCTTGCCCACCCCTTCTGCGTGACACAGATTTTGCTTCAGACAGCCATCTCCGAACACTGAGGAAACCCATGAGGCTCAAAGAGGGAGGTTATTGAGGCCCATAAAACTTAAGTGTTTCCAGACGTGACAGAAGAGTTTAGTCTAGGTTTCACGATACTCAGTATTTTATTTTCATCACTTACAGATTTGTAGATTGAATAACGATTGTGCACCATACACAAAAAGTATATTGCTGATAAGCATGTAATTTACGTTTGCTAAATAAAAGTTTGAATGTTTAGATTACACACTGTTGGTTATTATAATTTCTGGAAAAAACGTGAAAACTACAAAATAATTATGTGGATACTTACCTGATGGGAACTGCTAGTCTTTGGTAGGTCGTATTTTGCCCAAGCGGATACATTACGGAACTACAAGAAAACCTTGATGCCGTCCTGTTTTAGATCCTCAAATAGCGTGGCAAATGCGCCTAATGTCTCTCGCTGTGCATTCAAGGGGTGCACCCTATGGGTCTTGGGTGCACCCAATGGATTGAGCACTCTCTTCTTTGTTAAATAAGGTATATAAAGGCACAATACATTTTCTCTTCTATCCACAATGGTCGACCTTACTGCTCACTCTGGCTTAGTAAACACGTAGCGAATATTTTCATATTCGGCAGGACACACCAGTATGCGGCATCATGTACAGAACGACTTCATAGCTGCGGTGCAACGAATGTATCTGTGTACGTGCAACAACAAATCGAATCGTGTGAAAAACTTGCAATGTTCTTATGTAATCAGTCACAGTCATTAAAGTCGCATTGATTGTTTTACGGTATGTTTTTTTTATTGTTTAGGAAGTAACAATTTTAATTTTTCGTAATACCCACGTTGGTTCTTAGTGGTGGTGGCTCGTTTGTGTATACAGCATTTAGTGTCATTAATGTTATTTCGAATCTTCTTTTGAGTATCAAGCAGTCTTGCCTGACTGCTTAGGCGATACCTTTTACACTAGACGTGTACGTATGCTCTTGGCCTTATATGTAAGTGAAAAGCTATTGATTAGTTCTTCTCCACAGAATATAACGTTTCTCTAATTCCTTTATCCATCTGTCTCTCCCCCAGGTAAGACGGGCATTGCAGAGGAATCTGCTTTATCATTCATCAGGTGCGTTGCCTGTGGGTTTTCTCCTGTTCTTCAGCTGTTCGCTTAGACACTCTGGTATGAAAAGAATTTGTGTTGCTTTCAGTCATGTATGCCTCTTGTTATTTTTTCATTATGTATAAAGATAATTTCTTCCTTTGTATTTGTCAATAACTACTTTCATTGAAATTAAAAACGTGTTTGTACTTTTTAAGGTATTGTTATGGAAGCTGCGTAGAGAACAATAAAAAAGTAAATAATAAAAGAGGTAATTTGCATCTTGAGTAGGATACACTATAGAGAACGTATGAATTTCTCTTTTGTGACTTTTTTTATTAGTAGAACGTTATCCAATTTTTTTATGATTGTCGTCTGATATTTCTCGAGCAACCATTCCCTCTATTGAAATCCTTAAAAAATATAAGACAAGAAACCACCTGAAACCAAAAGAGGATACGACTCAGCCATTGTGTGCTCCTCGATACTTTGTGATAGACGATCTGATCCCCGAATCTTGAATTACGCACAGCCTGAATTCTTGGCAGGAGAGGAAGGGAGATTTCCACATTCGAGATCTTTTCACCATCTCTCCGTTTGGATTTGGCTCTCTCTCGAACGTGAACCATACCCGTATGTTTTGCATTTACATTTTGCTCTATTTTATCGATACGTTTTCATCCCGTGCGCATCAAAATGTATTTTTGTTTTACATATTTATGGGACCGTTTACCGTTCGGTGAAATATAGTCATTGACCTTTTTGTCTGTGTGTTTGTCCGTCCATCCACTCACTTTGGCTCCGAATGATATGAAATAAATACTTCATGTATGGCATGCGTCATTCATTAATGAAATCGATGTGCAGCGTGAGGTCAGTGACATACTTATAGGTCAAAGGTCATGTGAAATTTGCCAAGTCAGCCTTTATTACATAAACGCAACTTGCTTGTAATTATAGGCATTTTTTTTTATATTTTTTGTTGTTGTTACTGTTTATGGTCTGATATTAAGTACCTTTAATTATAGTCGTATTATTGTCGGAAGTTTATCGCTAAATTACAGATAATTTTAGTGTTAATAAATTGATCACCCACTGGTTTATGTCTTGTAGCGGTTAGTGCCGACAGTGCATCTCATGCGGTGCACTGTAGGCATTACTTAATGTTCTTTGCAGCATGCCTTGGGCCCCTAGCTGCAACTCATTTCGTTCCTTTTACCCTACCTCCTTTCATATTCTTACTTTCCACCCTCTCCTAACAACTGATTCATAGTGCTACTGCGAGGTTGTCCTCCTGTTACATATTTCTAACCTTTTACTGTCGATTTCCTTTCCAGCGCTGAATGAACTCATACGTCCCAGTGCTTGGCCTTTGGCCTAAACTCTATATTCAGTTCAGTTCCCATTTAGTCCTTGAGTATTAGCCATAATATTGGCAAAAATAGGAAAACATTTTTATAAAGCTGATTTTATCGCCATAATTCAGAAATATAATGTACTTTAACATATCAAAACCTCAAGAAAATCCATCTGGAGCTCAAGTTAGAAATCGCGTCCAAAGTACAGGCCACCCCTGTTATAACGTACCCTCGAGACCTTTAAATATTACTAAAATGCAGATAGAATTTCGACTTCAAAACATTCAGAGTACATTTTATTGTTGTATTATTAAACAAACAAACATCTTCCAATACAATCTTTAACAAATGTAACCAACGAAAGTAGATTTAGGATTCTTGAGCGTTCTTAGCACGTTTCGGAATCAAGTTAAATAGCTTCACTTGAGACATATGCAATGTTTGTACATGTTTGACCCGACACTTGCTGCACATTGAGGTGGAGTGTAATCCAAATTTCCTGCATCTACAACCCTTTCCACAATGACCTTTGCACCCGCATACCAAAGGTTTGAGCAGACATTCTGGTGCCACTGGTTTATCTGTTCCAACTGGGACCATCATGTCTTGGTGTCGCCAACCCCATTCCTTGGAATTTAACAGGCTCCCTTTCAACTGCTGAGCTGTCAGATACTCTTTAAATGAGTGATGTCTTATTGCTGCACTGGTTGGGGTTATTCTAATTTGAATGCTGACATCAGGGAGGATCTGCCAATGGAGCGGTTGTAGCATGTGAAGCGTTACTTGTCTAGGGTATCAACTCTTTGGGCACCATAGATTTTTAGAAGGAACTGCCCTCCAGCCATGGAAATATTGCTATTTGAGCTTTGAGGACTTTCGAACACATCAAGCAAGGACCAACAATGGCATTCTGTATGACTTGGATATCATATACGATGAGTGGGCTGTGGTCACACATATACAGACTCATTCCAGGAGTCACTTGTTATACAAGAATGACCTGCAAATCAGTGTCAATACCAATCACAACAACTGGCTTTGATTCTGACCTCACAAGTGTTAATCCAGTAGTAGCAATAAAAAAATCGCCATCCATATCAGAACTGCTCTGAATAACACAGGTTATTCTGTTGAATTGCAATGTGGGATTAACAACAGCAGATTGCCTCCGGATCTTGACTGTATTTATACTACCACTTATGGTTAGGACTCGATCACTGTGCTTCAGCTTTACATCAGAAATCACTGTATCATCTATTGAGGAAAGGAAAACCGCAGCATCGCCTATTTCATGGGGTCAGTCACTGTTAACAGATGCCACTAGGCCTGTGGATATAGCAACCAGTGATTTCTGGTTAGAGCATGTGATAGGAGAATGGGCATTCAACCATTGTAGAAAGGTTGCTAGGTCTTTGTGGTTTTGAACCTGAGAACTTTGCCGTAGGTCCTTGTGTTGTTCAGATGATGTTTGGATATTTGTAGACTGTTCAGTTACTTCACAGAGAGGAATGCAGTGGGGAAATGCATGGATTCACTTTGCTACAGTACTTTCAATAATTCCACGTCTACGAGTCATGCCCTCTGAGGATTTAAACTTTCGTATGAGGTTTTGTTCAATAGTTTGATCTGTGAAGTTTCCGCTCTACAGGTAATCTATTTTTTCTCACAGTAAAGTAGCCAACCTCTGTAAACTGTTTGTATTCGGTTTCAGACATCTTTGATTCCAGTGACTTCATTTGTCAAAGATATAGTCTGGCAGACTTGGCATAAGCAAGGTGCCCAGCAGGATGAAAGTAGGGTATCATTCTCCTGATGCATTGCAAGTGCAACTTCCAATCACCTGTATGTTCAGCATACAGAAACATCTTCAGAATGGATACTTCTCCAGGTAGTTGATCCATAATTTTCCAGCAGGGCTTTTTTGTTTTTCTTCGTCTATGATATTGGCCAGAGTAGTAAAGATTTGGATTGAAGCATCACCAAGAAGACTGTCAGTGGCACAGGCACAAAACATCCAGAAGCTGTTCAAGTATTGAATTCATTTTTTCTTTCTGACTTTCATCAATTGAATCTTCACTGTTTGGGAGTAGTACGAAAACAAAACAGCTGATGTCAATATGTGAACTCTGACAGCTCGAGCATATACATGTCCAGTCATCCATCATGTGCATCACTCTTCCGGTAGCATGTACAGTTTGCCACGGAGATGGAAACCACCTAAGCGAACTACCTCGTCTGGTAGATCTGTAGATGCAGCAACAATCTCTGCTACTTTTATGTTTAATGGCAGGTCGAATGTCACGAAGCATGTCTTGATACCATGCAACTCATATTGAATTTTAGCAAAGGAAAGGACAAGGCTGTATATATTGTGCTTCTCTTTCTGTACTTGAATGCTTTGCACGTTCTACGTGAAATTTGTCTGCATGTACCTTTTGCCTTTTTCTATTCCTTATAGCATCTCAGATCTCATACGATATCTAAGGTTCCTACTTTTTAACCCATAACCCAGTGCTTCTTGTTAAGCAGATTGGCCTGTGTTCTTCGGATATGGTTTCTAGAACTCCAGAGTTGCATGAAAATTTATTTGCAAAAACCTATTGATGTTCATCTTTAAGATGCCTTACTCTGTTAAACCTAGTTACTCTCATCAACTTTGTTACTGGATACTTTCATTTATAGACATATGTCGTTCTGTAGCTCCTAACATTCCTAAGTGTTCCTTTCCTCTTTCAGTCTATGACTATGTTACCTATTTGGTTTCTATGGCTACTATACGGAGATGTCCGGGTGTATTTATTGATGTCCTCGTTGGAAAAGGGTTGTCCCTCCAATTACCAAATGATTAGCAGCACAAAAGCTAATAAACTGCACCCCAGTTTCGTTTGCAGTCTCTCTCCCAGACCTTCCTTTCCCAGGCAGACTTTCCTTGTGCAACGTTCTCCATATTGACCTTATCTACATTTGCATTCATATCACCAACAATCTGGTATTTCCTCAAGAAAATCGTTCACTTTTATGCGAAAGTACTCTTCTATTTCTTCGAAGAGTTTATTCGTGGCACACTATAATTACTCATATGGCAATTGTGATTTAAACATTGACAGCAGCAGCCACACCCTCAGTGCGCTCTGGTCGGTCAGTATCTTTTTTTGGCCTTTGGTGGTTAAAGAGCATGGTTTTGCCTCTTAACAACTCATCAATGCTCCTTCTCGCTGAATAAGTATACGCGATTATTTTCTTTCCATTATTTGTAGATATATACGCTATATATGTATGTGTGTGTATAGAGTATATAATTGTTTGTGTATGAGAGTGTTAGATTATATAATGCTATCTTTCCCGGTCAACCACACCCACCTCTTCCTGAACACACTCCGTTTCCCCCATTTCTGTCATTCTCATTATGAACCTGTCACCATGAAATGAGAGGGAGCTTCTGTAAGGATATGAATACCCCTCCTTTGGCCTGATTATGTTAGTGGGCGATGCTTCTCTAAAAAATATATCTTTTAGTGATGCCGTGTGACTATTTTTTGCGCATTTTTTTCAAATGATTTTTTGTGGGTTTTCTCTATGCGTTGATGAATGCATTTTTGTTCGTTAAGTTACTTCCTTTTTCTTGAATATTTTGTTTCTATCCCTTTCCAGCTCTATGTCGTATGTCTGTATCTCCTTGAGCATTAGAGACCAAATTTCTAATTTTTTCATATCTTTCATTTGCTAATATTCCCCATCTCCTTTTCATACCCCTATCATTTCTCCCCTCCCTTCTTTCCCTCTTTTCTCCTTGTCCTCCCTTCATCTCCCCCTTTATATTATCCGTCATCCTGGCGTCTTCCGTTTCCTCATGGGACTAGAGGTGTAATTCATTGGATTCCATTGGAATGAGATGAAACCGTAGCAGGGTGATGAATCTGCCGTGAACGTCTCTTAGCTGTATGGGGGATGCCGCCTGATATGGATACGCTCTCTCTCTCTCTCTCTCTCTCTCTCTCAACGGTATTTTCTTCAGTTTTTGTAAGTTTGTATACACACACACACACTCACACACACATCTTAAGCTAATCCAGTTATTTTACGTTTATTTACGCTCCAATAAATTGTTTATAAGGCTATATTGTTTACAGGGGAAATCCTTACCGACGGGACGATTCTCCCTCCTTGAACATGAAAGTGCTTATGTGAACGATTCTGTTATGACGTTGGCGTACTGCTTTAGTTTGCGGAGATGGTGTGTAAAGGAAAGTTGTATTTTGTTTGGTTGGCTTTTATACGTCTAGAAGCAACCGACATATTTTTTCTGTTGAACAGAAAGGTATCGCTAGTAAGGAATGCCTTATTTTTAAGTATAGTACGGCTGTGTGGAATACATCAAACTTTGTTTTAAGCATATTTATTTATTTGCTTCACTAAGTTACTAATAGGATTTTAATATGCGTATTGTATATATGTATATATATATATATTATATATATATATATATATATATATATATATATATATATATGTATTTGAAGTACATCAAGTCATCAGAAGCAGACAACTTTAATTCAAATACGGGGTTTGTTTTTTCCCATTAAACGATGATTGTGGGATTCAGTGCAGATCTGAATGACAGAATAATTTATTTTCCTAGTGTTTTACTGTTATCTACAATGTTAAAGTACATTCTGCTTGATATGCGAAGTAATTATATAATGTTTTGCAATCAAATGCTTTATAGTTTTTATTCTTGCCCTCCTGAAAAGACTTTAACTACAACTTTAATATATTAAACGCGATATAACTGTGTGATTTTTTTTTTCCCGGGAATAAAACTAGGTAAGCTCTCTTATCGAAAGTTCTCCTCCGCCTCCCATATGTATGAATGTAGTATGTTTTTTAGGCGAAATTTTTCAACAGTTGCAACGTATCCAGAATCGCTGGACCAGTTTCCATCCAACGTGGCACAAAGCCTGTTTGGGTGAAAGAGAGTCAAGTATGTTCAAACGGGGAGATGATAAACAATTGGAAATTGGTTAGGGTCATTTGAAATGAATCCGTCGAACCTAAAACTTCTAGGCCAGAAGTGATAAAACTTACTTGGAAGCTTCCAGGATCTGGAAGGGGTCGCAGTTTGAGTCTTAAGGTCAGATAGGAATATGTAAGAAAATATTTCTAAGCCCTCTCACAAACAAGCGAGCTACAGTTTGTCGAACTGAAATACAACCCTTCTCATGTAATGTAAATTTAAGTTTCTTCCAGATATGGCATCTGGGACCATGATGGGTCCGTAATAGACGTTTAAAGTTTTTATAACAGTATACAGGAAAATCAGATAATTGCTAGGACAACTAGGAAACTCGGGTGTGCACTATGGTTCCCTGGCTTCTTCTAATATCTGTTTATTCTTTTATGTAATTTTTTTTTTTTTTCTTTTTTTTTTATAAGATCATCGCCTGAACTTATATGTTTTTATAATTTAACTCATCTAATCTCAAATTTGCTTATGAAAGTTAAACCTTAACTGTTTCAGGATACTGTTATTAATTAATAAAATTAGAAAACCCTTATAACAGTTTGTAACGGAAAGCAGACGATCAGATGGATATTTGCTTGATATGATAGCAATAAAGTTCTAAAAATTAGTCTGGCTTTTGGTACATTCCCAGAAGGCGTCTCTGTACATCGTCGTCACCTGGGGTATTCATTGTTTACGCTTTTTTATATCGTTTTAGGGTGAATCTAAATTGGCTCTGTGTTGTAGCTGTGGGATTATTCCGTGAAAAAGTATTTCTGACCACAGATTTTTTGTAGAGATAATCAAGTTCAGTTGATTACATTGCACTGTTATTGGAGTTATTTTTAGTGCCTCAGGTGTTGTAAAAGTTTATTCATTATTTTTGTTAGTAGTAGTAGTAGCAGTAGTAAGCTGAGCTACATATGTTTAATTGCATTTGGAATTATGTTTCCTCAAGCAGAAAATAGGCATATGTTTATGTGAATCCTCGTGAAAACCTGTACCAGAAGATATGTGGTCTTACTCCGAAGAAAATACATTTCATAGAGATTTTTTAATTTTTTTTAAAACCTGGGTAGGTCTGTGCATAATATTATGAGTACTGCATTATACCTATTACAGATATATATTATATATAATATATATATATATATATATATATATATATATATATATATATATATATATATATATATATATAAACGGATATACGCGTGTGTATTTGAAATTTGTTGTATGTGGAAAAATTGAGTCTGAGATGATTGACGCTGGAGTCGAATTGTTAAGTATCATTTCAAGAGTTCTTGAGGAACTGACTGTTACGGACGTTGGAGGACAGGGAAGATGTTAAGAATGGTAAGACACCAGGAGTTAGTGTCTGAGTGACTGACTGGGGATTATAAGGTATACCTGAATGAATGAGCAATAATTTTTCTACGGTTCAAACTTAAGAGTGATATAGGCGACTTTAAGAATTACTGGGCATATTGTTACTTATTATACTAGAAAAATTATATCGTAGGTTGGTGACTAAGAAATTAGGATACCAGAGAAAGAGAGACAGGCGAACAGCAGTGTTCGTTTATTCAAGGAAGGTGAGTAGCTCAAGTGTTTGCTATGCAGCAGTCATGTGAGAAGTTTGAAGTCAGAGGAAGAAAGTCGTGCATGCGTACATGGTCCAGTAAAAGGCAGATGACAGAGTGGACGGACAAGTAATATGGACGATTTTGAGGCGCCGTATGTTATGGATTAATTATCAGTGGTGAAAGTTTCAGTGGCAGAAGCGAAACATTTGCTAGTGGGTTAAGAATGAAGTTAGCTGATACAAATGATGATACGATGAGAAAGATGAAAGTCACACTAGATGTAGGCAAAAGTGTGTGCAAAATATGGGGAAGAGACATGGAATGTATATGGAAACTAATGTGAAAATGTATTTAGGTACTATAGAGCCAACCCTCTTGTGAATGACAAATGCTGATGTAGAAGAGGAAAGAAAAGAACATTGTTGGCCCTGTCGAGGAGAACCGTTTGCCCAGTTGAGTCTTAATCCTACTTAGAAAGTGCACTGTACGGTCTAGGTCGTATATACCTAGACCGTGGTGCACTGAACACCCCTAAACTTACGCTATGTCGTTCACAGTTACCCCAAGATCTCTTTAGTCTTTGAGTTACCCT
>NC_087200.1:158677785-158690285 GCF_015104395.2 Macrobrachium nipponense
AGGGTAACTCAAAGACTAAAGAGATCTTGGGTGGGGTAACTGTGAACGACATAGCGTAAGTTTATGGGGTGTTCAGTGCACCACGGTCTAGGTATATACGACCTAGACCGTACAGTGCACTTTCTATGTAGGATTAAGACTCAACTGGGCAAACGGTTCTCCTCGACAGGGCCAACAATGTTCTTTTCTTTCCTCTTCTACATCAGCATTTGTCATTCACAAAGGAGGGTTGGCTCTATAGTACCTAAATACATTTTCACATTAGTTTCCATATACATTCCATGTCTCTTCCCCATATTTTGCACACACTTTGCCTACATCTAGTGTGACTTTCGTCTTTCTCATCGTATCATCATTTGTATCAGCTAACTTCATTCTTAACCCATCTATACTAAAATCCACTGAGAAGATATAACGTACACTTATCCATAAAACAAGTCCCTCTCCCAAATCCATACACTAGCAAATGTTTCGCTTCTGCCACTGAAACTTTCACCACTGATAATTAATCCATAACATACGGCGCCTCAAAATCGTCCATATTACTTGTCCGTCCACTCTGTCATCTGCCTTTTACTGGACCATGTACGCCATGCACGACTTTCTTCCTCTGACTTCCAAACTTCTCACATGACTGCTGCATAGCAAACACTTGAGCTACTCACCTTCCTTGAATAAACGAACACTGCTGTTCGCCTGTCTCTCTTTCTCTGGTATCCTAATTTCTCAGTCACCAACCTACGATATAATTTTTCTAGTATAATAAGTAACAATATCCCCAGTAATTTTTAAAGTCGCCTATATCACTCTAAGTTTGAACCGTAGAAAAATGATTGCTCATTCATTCAGGTATACCTTATAATCCCCAGTCAGTCACTCAGACACTAACTCCTGGTGTCTTACCATTCTTAACATCTTCCCTGTCCTCCAACGTCCGTAACAGTCAGTTCCTCAAGAACTCTTGAAATGATACTTAACAATTCGACTCCAGCGTCAATCATCTCAGACTCAATTTTTCCACATACAACAAATTTCAAATACACACGCGTATATCCGTTTATATATATATATATATATATATATATATATATATATATATATATATTATATATATATATCTGTAATAGGCATAATGCAGTACTCATAATATTATGCAAAGACCTACCCAGGTTTGGTTTTAAAAAAAGAATTAAAAAATCTCTATGAAATGTATTTTCTTCGGAGCAAGACCACATATTTTCTGGTACAGGTTTTCACGAGGATTCACATGAACATATATATGCCTATTTTCTGCTTGAGGAAACATAATTCCAAAAGCAATTAAACATATGTAGCTCAGCTTACTACTGCTACTACTACTACTAACAAAAATAATGAATAAACTTTTACAACACCTGAGGCACTAAAAATAACTCCAATAACAGTGCAATGTAATCAACTGAACTTGATTATCACTACAAAAAAATCTGTGGTCAGAAATACCTTTTTCACGGAATAATCCCACAGCTACAACACAGAGCCAATTTAAATTCACCCTAAAACGATATAAAAAAGCGTAAAACAATGAAATACCCCAGGTAACGACGATGTACAGAGACGCCTTCTGGGAATGTACCAAAGCCAGACTAATTTTTAGAACTTTATTGCTATCATATCAAGCAAATATCCATCTGATCCTCTGCTTTCCTTTACAAACTGTTATAAGGGTTTTATGATTTTATTAATTAATAACAGTATTCTGAAACAGTCAAGGTTTAACTTTCATAAGCAAATTTGAGATCAGATGAGCTAAATTAAACATAAGTTTAGGCGATGATCTTATAAGAAAAAATTACATAAAAGAATAAACAGATATTAGAAGAAGCAGGGAACCATAGTGCACACCCGAGTTTCCTAGTTGTCCTAGCAATTATCTGATTTTCCTGTATACTGTTATAAAAACTTTAAACGTCTATTACGGACCCATCATGGTCCCAGATGCCATATCTGGAAGAAACTTAAATTTACATTACATGAGAAGGGTTGTATTTCAATTCGACAAACTGTAGCTCGCTTGTTTGTGAGAGGGCTTAGAAATATTTTCTTATATATTCCTATCTGACCTTAAGACTCAAACTGCGACCCCTTCCAGATCCTGGAAGCTTCCAAGTAAGTTTCATCACTTCTGGCCTAGAAGTTTTAGGTTCGACGGATTCATTTCAAATGACCCTAACCAATTTCCAATTGTTTATCATCTCCCCGTTTGAACATACTTGACTTTCTTTCACCCAAACAGGCTTTGTGCCACGTTGGATGGAAACTGGTCCAGCGATTCTTGATACGTTACAACTGTTGAAAAATTTCGCCTCAAAAACATACTACATTCATACTTGGGAGGCGGAGGAGAACTTTCGATAAGAGAGCTTACCTAGTTTCAGTCCAGGGAAAAAAAATCACACCGTTATATCGCGTTTAAATATATTAAAGTTGTAGTTAAAGTCTTTTCAGGAGGGCAAGAATAAAAACTATAAAGCATTTGATTGCAAAACATTATATAATTACTTCGCATATCAAGCAGAATTGTACTTTAACATTGTAGATAACAGTAAAAACACTAGGAAAATAAATTATTCTGTCATTCAGATCTGTACTGAATCCCACAATCATCGTTTAATGGGAAAAAACAAACACCCGTATTTCAATTAAAGTTGTCTGCTACTGATGACTTGATGTACTTCAAAATCATATGAATATATATATATATATATATTATATATATATATATATATACACAAATAAAGCATATTAAAATCATATTAGTAACTTAGTGAAGCAAATAAATAAATATGCTTAAAACAAAGTTTGATGTATTCCACAAAGCCGTACTATACTTAAAAATAAGGCATTCCTTACTAGCGATACCTTTCTGTTCAACAGAAAAAAATATGTCGGTTGCTTTTGAGACGTATAAAAGCCAACCAAACAAAATACAACTTTCCTTTACACACCACCTCCGCAAACTAAAGCAGTACGCCAACGTCATAACAGAATCGTTCACATAAGCACTTTCATGTTCAAGGAGGGAGAATCGTCCCGTCGGTAAGGATTTCCCCTGTAAACAATATAGCCTTATAAACAATTTATTGGAGCGTAAATAAACGTAAAATAAATGGATTAGTTTAAGGTGTGTGTGTGTGTATACAAACTTACAAAAACTGAAGAAAATACCGTTGAGAGAGAGAGAGAGAGAGAGAGAGAGAGAGAGAGAGAGAGAGAGAGAGCGTATCCATATCAGGCGGCACCCCCCATACAGCTAAGAGACGTTCACGGCAGATTCATCACCCTGCTACGGTTTCATCTCATTCCAATGGAATCCAATGAATTACACCTCTAGTCCCATGAGGAAACGGAAGACGCCAGGATGACGGATAATATAAAGGGGGAGATGAAGGGAGGACAAGGAGGAGAAAAGAGGGAAAGAAGGGAGGGGAGAAATGATAGGGTTATGAAAAGGAGATGGGGAATATTAGCAAATGAAAGATATGAAAAAATTAGAAATTTGGTCTCTAATGCTCAAGGAGATACAGACATACGACATAGAGCTGGAAAGGGATAGAAAAAAAATATTCAAGAAAAAGGAAGTAACTTAATGAACAAAAATGCATTCATCAACGCATTGAGAAAACCCACAAAAAATCATTTGAAAAAAATGCGCAAAAAATAGTCACACGGCATCACTACAAGATATTTTTTTTTTAGAGAAGCATCGCCCACTAACATAATCAGGCCAAAGGAGGGGTATTCATATCCTTACAGAAGATCCCTCTCATTTCATGGTGACAGGTTCATAATGAGAATGACAGAAATGGGGGAAACGGAGTGTGTTCAGGAGGAGGTGGGTGTGGTTGACCGGGAAAGATAGCATTATATAATCTAACACTCTCATACACAAACAATTATATACTCTATACACACACATACATATATAGCGTATATATCTACAAATAATGGAAAGAAAATAATCAGAGATATAAACTGGGCATCTTAGCAAAGCAATGGGAAGAAATTGCATAAGGATATCGTGTATACTTATTCAGGAAGAGTAGATGGAGTTGTTAATAGGCAAAACCATGCTCTTAACACCAAAGGCAAAAAAGATACTGACCGACCAGAGCGCACTGAGGGTGTGGCTTCTGCTGTCAATGTTTAAATCACAATTGCCATATGAGTAATTATAGTGTGCCACGAATAAACTCCTCGAAGAAATAGAAGAGTACTTTCGCATAAAAGTGAACGATTTTCTTGAGGAAATACCAGATTGTTGGTGATATGAATGCAAATGTAGATAAGGTCAATTTGGAGAACGTTGCACAAGGAAAGTCTGCCTGGGAAAGGAAGGTCTGGGAGAGAGACTGCAAACGAAACTGGGGTGCAGTTTATTAGCTTTTGTGCTGCTAATCATTTGGTAATTGGAGGGACAACCCTTTTCCAACGAGGACATCAATAAATACACCCGGACATCTCCGTATAGTAGCCATAGAAACCAAATAGGTAACATAGTCATAGACTGAAAGAGGAAAGGAACACTTAGGAATGTTAGGAGCTACAGAACGACATATGTCTATAAATGAAAGTATCCAGTAACAAAGTTGATAAGAGTAACTAGGTTTAACAGAGAAAGAAGAACATCAATAGGTTTTTGCAAATAAATTTTCATGCAACTCTGGAGTTCTAGAAACCATATCCGAAGAACACAGGTCAATCTGCTTAACAAGAAGCACTGGGTTATGGGTTAAAAAGTAGGAACCTTAGATATCGTATGAGATCTGAGATGCTATAAGGAATAGAAAAAGGCAAAAGGTACATGCAGACAAATTTCACGTATATGAAGATCGCAAAGTAGACCGTGCAAAGCATTCAAGTACAGAAAGAGAAGTTAAATAAATATCAAGAAGAGATAATATAGAATATCCTGGACAAACGGTGAAATTATTCAAAGCCATATATCCAGGAAGTGGCATAGGGATAATTTGTTGTGTACACCAGAAGCTCACAAAGACTCCAAACAACGTAGTAATCCACTGTTTTTGAAAGAGAATCAATAACAGACATTTAGGAGATGAAAACACTCCTTGTAATGGAATCACAGCAGAGGATGATTTTAGCTGAAACTGTAATGACACCTCGTACACTTACTGAACTGTTTTGCAGAATATGGAATTAGGAAACAAATCCTGATGATTGAGAACTGGAAGTTTTACCAATGATACCATAGGAAGGTTACCAATGATACCATAGAAAGGTGCAGTGACTGAATTTGGTTTTTATAGTCACTGCACTTCCGTCGGTTGAATGAAAATTTATAGCAAGCTTGTTCTCAACTGGATGGAGAAAGAAACTTCCAAAAACCATAAAAATGAATCAGCTAGTTTTAAAATAGGCAGGAGATGAATAACTCAAATATGTGTTGAAAAATACTGCGCAGGAGTGTGCCGAGTTGAAAAAAAAAAGGTTACCTTTTGTTCATTACCAGAAGGCACTTAATAGCGTCGGCCGACTAATATTTAGGAAGTTTTTTTTTTTTTTTTTTTTTTTTTTTTACAACTATGTCGTCCCCATAAGTATGTACAGTTAACTAAAATTATCAGTGAAAACAGATTACGATTTAATGCTAATGGGGTCTTGTCTAGTGAATTTATGGTAAACAGTGGGATGCTTACAAGGGAATGTCATTTAACCTCTGATGCTTGTCGTACTCATGGATTGTAATGAAAAAGCAAAATGTGGTCGGAGACGGAAGGGAAGGTTCGGTCTGTAGGAGACATAAAAACTTGACAAAATGCTGAATAAGCAAAAGATTCTTTTCTCAATAAAATGCCATTAGATTTACATAGCTAGCTTTATAGAATAAAACATATACAAACAGACAAGGGACTCAAGTAAGTAAAATAAATGAAATAAACTACAAGTAACGATGACAGAATATGCGCAAAAGGACGAAAAATTATTATATGGAGAATGGAGTAAAGAACTTGAAACTTTAAAATACGTAGAAAAAGTGACACCAACAACAGGTTCCTTTCAGTTGAAATTTAGGAAAAAACTATAAACAGAAACTGGCTAAATAAGAATGGGAAAACAAATAAAGCCGAAATTCCACTAAAAATTTGATTATTTAACATAAGTCTGGTACGATCTGCACCAGAATCATGGAAAGACAAGGAAACTATATCTGAGAGATTTTGTCGAGTTGCGAATGAAGATTTTAAGAGGAATATTAAGAGTCTAATGGCAAGAGAGAGTTAGAAATGACACGATTAAAGGCTGTAGATGAGATAGTGATGAAAGGGAGGTGGAGATGCTTGGGCATATCCTCGCACAATCCCTTGAGAAAATAGTACGTGATAGTATCCGGTGGGTCCTGTTGGGAAATGGAAGACCCAGACCTATCTGGATAAGAACTGCGAGAAGAGACGCTACAGAAGAGTGGAGCTTTGAGGAAGGTGATGATAAACCACACGACAGACATGAGTGGCACAATTTCAAATTCCATCTGCGTCACACGACGTTGGAGGCGACGATGATGGTGATATGTATTTTATGTGCTGTATAAGTAAATATTTCATATATATACATATACACATACATAACCACTAAGATCCTCCTCTTTTAAAGCTATGTATATATAATATATATATATATACGTATATATGTGTGTGTGTGTGTGTGTGCGTGTCTTTTACTGTAATACGACATAAAACACTATTTTAACGTGGCAACCATATAATTCGAATATATGGTTGCAACATTCAAATAGTGATTTATGCCGCCTTTCATCTTCATATATATATATATATATATATATATATATATATATATATATATATATATATATATATATATATTACTTTAAAAGATCCTCATTGGAACCAGAGGAATTTATTTCTGGCGATTAGACATTCATTTCTCGATGTGATGTGGTTCGGATCCCACAATAACCTGTAGGTCCCGTCGGTAAGTAACCAATTGGTTCGTGGCCACGTAGAAAAAATCTAATCCTTCGGGCCAGCCCTAGGAGAGCTGCTAATCAGCTGACTGGTCTGGTTAAACTAAGATATACGTAACTTTGTTTTAAAAGGGTAGGAACTTTGTGGTTATATATTTTATATACACATATACGTGTTATATTATATACTATATATATATATATATATATATGTAGTATATATATATATATATATATATACGTATATATACACATAGAAGCCATTTGTGTTGCGGTGACAAGATCATAATATTCTTTATAATGATCCACTCTATTAGTCATTAGGCCTGGTGGAAAAAGTTTAAGTGTTAGCGTTCAATGAAATGGATCCTGACCAGTGAGTTTATTTTATCCCTAGCTGATGCATGTACACATTTACAGAAGAGTCGATTTGTGCTGAATACAGGATCAAACCACAGACCTAGGAAAGCTTAAATTCAAGTTCAAGCAATATAATGGATACATAAAAACCCTAATATGTGAAGAAAACGAGTACACATTCCAGTACCATATACCGATTAGTCCAAGAGCATTAGTAATAAAAGGAAAAAAATGTTATAAATATGATTTTCTCTGGATATTTGAGTCTTATCAAATATCATAACATCAAAAGCCCAAGAAAGTCCTTCTGGAGCTTAAGTTAGAAATAGCGTTGGAACAAAGTATGGTATTAGGTTACGCAATGTTTCCACGAGAACATGCCTAATAATATGGTATTAAATACTAGGCTGCGATGAAATGAAGTGACTGGGTCCAAAAATACAGTTTTATTCTATTGTAGGCCCTTAATGTGAATTTTATTAAACAAATCTCTCTGATTCTCTTTACCGTTGCTGTTTACATCCACCAGAGATACGGATCTCGAGAACTGATAGAGATGCTCAGTAACATGGGCTTTTATGATGATTAAAAGGAAGCACAAAGCATGTGTACATCAATTTTGTCAACTGACGTATCACGTACAACGTACCTGGTTTCTCACCCAATCCATGTTCGACAATGCTGATTTCAATACTGCCACGATTTCTGGTCACATTACTTTCCATACAATGGGTGCATAGTGTGTGTGACACCAGCTGGTAACCCAGACGATATAACTCTCAAACGATCTACTACAGACTTACCAAAGCAGTAGTAGTTGGGGAGTTTGGAAAGATATCCATAAAGACTTACAAGAAGCCCAAAATAGGACTAAGCTCTATCACCCTTGATCTTCTAAAGGATGCCAATATTAGTCTTCGCAGTCACAATTGGCATTACCTCTCGACTATTTGTGGATGTGGAGTTTTTCAGTTGATACCTGTCGTTCATGGAATGGATTCAAGCAAACCGCTGTAAAAGGTGCTGACATTGAGAAACAAGGATTGAAATCCTTCCATTTATCCATCTTGATTCGTCAAATCCAAGCACAATATATACAGCCTTGTCCTTTCCTTTGCTAAAATTCAATATGAGTTGCATGGTATCAAGACATGCTTCGTGGCATTCGACCAGCTATTAAACATAAAAGTAGCAGAGATTGTTGCTGCATCTACAGATCGCTTAGGTGGTTTCCATCTCCATGGCAAACTGTACATGCTACCGGAAGAGTGATACACATGATGGATGACTGGGCATGTATATGCTCGAGCTGCCAGAGTTCACATATTGACATCAGCTGTTTTGTTTTCGTACTACTCCCAAACAGCGAAGATTCAATTGATGAAAGTCAGAAAGAAAAAATGAATTAAAATACTTGAACAGCTTCTGTGCCACTGGCAGTCTTCTTGGTGATGCTTCAATCCAAATCTTTACTACTCTGGCCAATATCATAGACGAAGAAAAACAAAAAAGCCCTGCTGGAAAATTATGGATCAACTACCTGGAGAAGTATCCATTCTGAAGATGTTTCTGTATGCTGAACATACAGGTGATTGGAAGTTGCACTTGCAATGCATCAGGAGAATGATACCCTACTTTCATCCTGCTGGGCACCTTGCTTATGCCAAGTCTGCCAGACTATATCTTTGACAAATGAAGTCACTGGAATCAAAGATGTCTGAAACCGAATACAAACAGTTTACAGAGGTTGGCTACTTTACTGTGAGAAAAAATAGATTACCTGTAGAGCGGAAACTTCACAGATCAAACTATTGAACAAAACCTCATGCGAAAGTTTAAATCCTCAGAGGGCATGACTCGTAGACGTGGAATTATTGAAAGTACTGTAACAAAGTGGATCCATGCATTTCCCCACTGCATTCCTCTCTGTGAAGTAACTGAACAGTCTACAAATATCCAAACATCATCTGAACAACACAAGGACCTACGGCAAAGTTCTCAGGTTCAAAACCACAAAGACCTAGCAACCTTTCTACAATGGTTGAATGCCCATTCTCCTTTCACATGCTCTAACCAGAAATCACTGGTTGCTATATCCACAGGCCTAGTGGCATCTGTTAACAGTGACTGACCCCATGAAATAGGCGATGCTGCGGCTTCCTCAATAGATGATACAGTGATCTCTGATGTAAAGCTGAAGCGCAGTGATCGAGTCATAACCATAAGTGGTAGTATAAATACAGTCAAGATCCGGAGGCAATCTGCTGTTGTTAATCCCACATTGCAATTCAACAGAATAACCTGTGTTATTCAGAGCAGTTCTGATATGGATGGCGATTTTTTTTATTGCTACAACTGGATTAACACTTGTGAGGTCAGAATCAAAGCCAGTTGTTGTGATTGGTATTGACACTGATTTGCAGGTCATTCTTGTATCACAAGTGACTCCTGGAATGAGTCTGTATATGTGTGACCACAGCCCACCCATCGTATATGATATCCAAGTCATATCTGTATTGTTGGTCCTTGCTTGATGTGTTCGAAAGTCCTCAAAGCTCAAATAGCAATATTTCCATGGCTGGAGGGCAGTTCCTTCTAAAAATCTATGGTGCCCAAAGAGTTGATACCCTAGACAAGTAACGCTTCACATGCTACAATCGCTCCATTGGTAGATCCTCCCTGATGTCATCATTCAAATTAGAATCACTAACCCCAACCAGTGCAGCAACAAGACATCACTCATTTAAAGAGTATCTGACAGCTCAGCAGTTGAAAGGGAGCCTGTTAAATTCCAAGGAATGGGGTTGGCGACACCAAGACATGATGGTCCCAGTTGGAACAGATAAACCAGTGGCACCAGAATGTCTGCTCAATCCTTTGGCATGCGGGTGCAAAGGTCATTGTGGAAAGGGTTGTGGATGCAGGAAATTTGGATTTCACTCCACCTCAATGTGCAGCAAGTGTCGGGTCAAACATGTACAAACATTGCACATGTCTCAAGTGAAGCTATTTAACTTGATTCCGAAACGTGCTAAGAACGCTCAAGAATCCTAACCCTACTTTCGTTGGTTACATTTGTTAAAGATTGTATTGGAAGATGTTTATTTGTTTAATAATACAACAATAAAATGTACACTGAATGTTTTGAAGTCTAAATTCTATCTGAATTTTAGTAATATTTAAAGGTCTCGAGGGTATGTTATAACAGGGGTGGTCTGTACTTTGGACGCGATTTCTAACTTAAGCTCCAGATGGATTTTATTGAGGTTTTGATATGTTAAAGTACATTATATTTCTGTATTATGGCGATAAAATCAGCTTTATAACATTTTTTTCCTATTTTTGCCAATATTATGGCTAATGCTCCAGGACTAAATGGGAACTGAACTGAATATAGAGTTTAGGCCAAAGGCCAAGCACTGGGACGTATGAGTTCATTAAGCGCTGGAACGGAAATCGACAGTAAAAGGTAAGAAATAAGTAACAGGAGGACAACCTTGCAGTAGCACTATGAATCAGTTGTTAGGAGAGGGTGGAAAGTAAGAATATGAGAGGAGGTAGGGTAAAAGGAACGAAATGGGTTGCAGCTAGGGGCCCAAGGCATGCTGCAAAGAACCTTAAGTAATGCCTACAGTGCACTGCATGAAATGCACTGTCGGCACTAACTGTTACAAGACATAAACCAGTGGGTGATCAATTTATTAACACTAAAATTATCTGTAATTTAGCGATAAACTTCTGACAATAATACGACTCTAATTAAAGGTACTTAGTATCAGACCATAAACAGTAACAACAAAAATAAAATTTAAAAAAATGCCTATAACTACAAGCAAGTTGCGTTTATGTAATAAAGGCTGACTTGGCAAATTTCACATGACCTTTGACCTATAAGTATGTCACTGACCTCACGCTGCACATCGATTTCATTAATGAATGACGCATGCTATACATGAAGTATTTATTTCATATCATTCGGAGCCAAAGTGAGTGGATGGACGGACACACACACAGACAAAAAGGTCAATGACTATATTTCACCGAACGGTAAACGGGCCCATAAATATGTAAAACAAAAATACATTTTGATGCGCATTGGATGAAAACGTATCGATAAAATCGAGCAAAATGTAAATGCAAAACATACGGGTATGGTTCACGTTCGAGAGAGAGCCAAATCTAAACGGAGAGATGGTGAAAAGATCTCGAATGTGGAAATCTCCCTTCCTCTCCTGCCAAGAATTCAGGCTGTGCGTAATTCAAGATTCGGGGATCAGATCGTCTATCACAAAGTATCGAGGAGCACACAATGGCTGAGTCGTATCCTCTTTTGGTTTCAGGTGGTTTCTTGTCTTATATTTTTTAAGGATTTCAATAGAGGGAATGGTTGCTCGAGAAATATCAGACGACAATCATAAAAAAATTGGATAACGTTCTACTAATAAAAAAAGTCACAAAAGAGAAATTCATACGTTCTCTATAGTGTATCCTACTCAAGATGCAAATTACCTCTTTTATTATTTACTTTTTTATTGTTCTCTACGCAGCTTCCATAACAATGCCTTAAGAGTACAGACGAATGATCTTGTTCTTCAATATTTCACCTTTCTCTTGGCCATAAACTCTATGCTTATGCTTAATAACACGTTTTAATTCCAATGAAAGTAGTTATTGACAAATACATAGGAAGAAATTATGTTTATACATAATGAAAAAATAACAAGAGGCATACATGACTGAAAGCAACACAAATTCTTTTCATACCGGAGTGTCTAAGCGAACAGCTGAAGAACAGGAGAAAACCCACAGGCAACGCACCTGATGAATGATAAAGCAGATTCCTCTGCAATGCCCGTCTTACCTGGGGGAGAGACAGATGGATAAAGGAATTAGAGAAACGTTATATTCTGTGGAGAAGAACTAATCAATAGCTTTTCACTTACATATAAGGCCAAGAGCATACGTACACGTCTAGTGTAAAAGGTATCGCCTAAGCAGTCAGGCAAGACTGCTTGATACTCAAAAGAAGATTCGAAATAACATTAATGACACAAAATGCTTTATACCCAAACGAGCCACCACCACTAAGAAGCAACGTGGTTATTACGAAAAATTAAAATTGTTACTTCCTAAACAATAAAAAAACATACCGTAA
>NC_087200.1:158695285-158702151 GCF_015104395.2 Macrobrachium nipponense
AAATAACTAAAAGACGGCAGTTTTCTCGCTAGCTTACTCAGGACTATATTTCTGGTTTCTTTTTCCACACCACTGCTAACTATGGCTTTTATTTTCTTGTTAAATTCAGACTGCAAATCGCTAATGCAAGGGGGTTTTGTTACTTTTAGGTATGTGTTACTATCGTTTAAGAGCCTGTGTACCTTGATCAGGTAATTTAACAAGAAAATAAAAGCCATAGTTAGCAGTGGTGTGTAAAAAGAAACCAGAAATATAGTCCTGAGTAAGCTAGCGAGAAAACTGCCGTCTTTTAGTTATTTTTACGGAACTCCCAAGATTCACAAGGAGGGGTGTCCTTTAAGGCCCATTGTCGCTAGCTGCAACAATCCTCAGTCGGATCTGTCATCATGGTTAGCGGATGTTTTGGGGAAATTAATAGGGACAATTTCGAAATCTCACATTAAGCACAGTATGGATTTTATGGATAAAATTAAGGAAAAGAATTATATAGGTACTATGTACAGTCTAGATATAGTTTCTTTATTCACGAATGTACCACTGAGTTTCGTGCTCGACAACTTGAAGAAATTAGCCTCAGATAATATTTTCAAGCCACCTATGCACATAGATAAATTTTGTCATTTGATTAACATTTGCGTTGAATCTACAATTTTTGAGTTTAATGGTTCGTTCTATCAACAAAAATCCGGGGTCTCGATGGGCTCACCTCTCTCCCCTATATTGGCTAACTTATGTATGGAATCTTTCGAAAAAGTTTACGTTGACACACTACCGGAAGACATCAAGCCTGAAATTTGGGTTAGGTATGTAGATGATGTTTTTATTGTTTATAGACACGGCGAGGAAGCCTTTCATAGGTTTTTAGAGTTGCTAAATGGTTTTTTGCCCTCTATTAAATTTACAGTGGAAAAGGAAATGGAAAATAGGCTTCCCTTTCTAGATATGGTAGTTCATAGAGACACAGTGAGTAGTGACTTTAAATTCAGCGTGTATAGGAAGAACACCCACACAAACACCTATATTCATTACTTTTCATATCATGAACCGAAAGTAAAGCACAACGTTTTAACCAATTTGTTTTTTCGAGCATACCGAATATGTGATCCCCAGTTCATTGACGCCGAAATAAATTTCTTGGTAGATAGTTTTACTAAACTGTGTTACCCAAAGTTTTTTATACTACAGTCTCTATCTAAAGCTAGATCGATGTTTACGCCCTCATGATATAACTGAAAAGGCAGATTTTAAGGCATCTCTGCTCTTCCTTATAATAGAGAACTTAATAAATTTTTCTAGGCAGCTTAAAGGAAAAAAAAAGAACGGCTTCAACGTAGTTTTCCAGTACAACAGCACAATCAAGAAGAAACTCATTAAAAATAACCCGGGTAATAGAGAGAATGTAGGAGTATATGTAATACCTTGTAGTGATTGCAATGAATGTTACGTGGGAGAAAGCGGACGTTCCATTGATAAGAGAAGGGAAGAACACGTTGCTGCTTGCAGAAGGGGAAGTTCATACAGTGCAATTGCGCAACATACATGTGAGAAAAACCACGCAATAAATTTTAAAGGTACAAAGGTTGTTTTTGCATGTAACGACCGGACTTTGAGACGAGTAGTAGAAGGGGCGTTAATTTCATTAAACGAGACCTTTGCAGGAAATACTGGCATTACAGAAAATACAGCTATTTGTGAGGAGATATGTAGGAAAGGGAAAATTTCAAACTTTAGAAATATATGTGCCAATAACGATGCTGCTTCCTCTCCTGTTTACTCCACTCAGGTCATGTCTCCATCAACCACCCAACCATCATAGAACAAGCAGTTGACAATAGAAACATTCCCCCACGAAGATCAAGACGAATTCTGGAAAGAACGAGGGCTCAACCGCCTGATCATTCATAATTTGAACTAGCTTGTTACCTAACCGTTGTTTTTTCAAATGTTTGTGCTCTTACTTGTCAGTTCCTTGAGGTGACATATCACACTTTAGTGAACAAGACCACAGTTGATGGTCGAAAGCTTTAATCCTATACAAGAAATTTATATTTTAAACTACAAGAGGAATTTACTTCATTGTGGATTGTATCCCCATTTACTTAGAGGTACGACATAGTACCTGGCTTCTGCATATATATATATATATATATATATATATATATATATATATATATAATATAATATAAATAAGGTACATGATTGCAGAAGTTAGAGAAGACTAATAACAAACAGCGGCCCAATATATACATGAGAAAACCTGAAGATAAAGAATATATATATATATATATATATATATATATATATATAATATATATAATATATATATATACACACACACACACATATATATATAAATATATATATATATATATATATATATATATATATATATATATATATATAGGTATATATGGACCCATTAATGATAACTGGGTTTGGTGTCCTTACCCACACGAGTCAACTTATTACGTACTTCCACCTTCCTTATTCAATTTCATAGCTTACACGCGTATATATACAATATATACATATACATATGTGTGTATATGTAAACACACACACACACACTATATAAATATATATATATATATATATATATATATATATATATATATATATATATATGTATGTATGTGTGTGTGTGTGTGTGAAGACCGCCCCCAAAGTCGAATTTAATCCTAAAATCGCCTGAAGGGAAAACCGAGGCCATAAAAGCGGGCAACGGAAGAAAATCGGTCTCACTCACTCGTCTTGCCGCTCCCCAGACTCAGTTCCCAGCATGCGGCACCAACACGTGCCCTTGGTCTCACACAAGCTGCCCTGGACCATCGCTGACTGAATTTGGATGGAGACCCCTCCATTGGCGCCCTTGAGAAGTGGGATCCTACGATCAAACATTAAGGTAAAGTGCGGGTTAAGTGGCAGTCCCTGTATCCTCCTTCTGTAGTTCTGTCTCTTATTTTCCTGTGTCTGGGCTTGTGGGATCTTTGATCAGTACTGCTTGTCAATCATCCCACAGCTGTGCTCCCCTGTTCTATAAGCTACTCTAATTTAAGAGCTGTGGTTCCCTTGAATGTGGTGTAATAAGGCTTATTGCTTGATTGACCTCCTGATATTAACAAATGCTAAGAGAATTTACTGAGGGAGATAATGTAAGTTTGTGTCTGTGTTCACATCCTCCCTTTCAATACAGCAACGTTCTGAGTTACAGATACCAAGCCATATCCATCATTGCTGTATGAGGTGGACCTCTTATTCCTTGCAAGAAGCTCTGGCCTATATTTCGTTCTGCAATCCCACCACGTGTCGGCCCCTTCGAACACATGTTCCAGCGCTACAATCAACTGTTTCCAGTACTAAGTCGGACCTGGGGGTCATTAGCGCCCTTGCTGGCGCCTTGCATAAGTAGAGTAACTAGAGTGTTAATATATACCCAGTAAATTTGATTCTTAACATTTTCCTTATATATTTTCCCCCTGAATTTTCATCTTGGCCCTCAGCCGTATAACTTCTATTCATAAATCGAGCTCGGAAGGGGTCTTTTGCGTAGTCAGGTCAATTCTCATCCCTTGTGTTTTCTCCCTCGAATCTCAGGTTTGTAAATATATGTATATATATATATATATATACATACATATATATATATATATATATATATATATATATATATATATATATATATATATATATATATATATATATATATATAAGCGAATACCACAGGACAATGACTATCATTTTTCCTGTGGTATTCGCTTATTAATGAAGTCATGTGCATCTACTGTGATTTTTTAAGCATATAGTATATATATATATATATATATATATATATATATATATATATACTCATGCACACACAAACATACACATGCACACATATATATATATATATATATATATATATATATATATATATATATATATATATAGGTGTGTGTGTGTGTGTGTGTATCACTGTGCTCTTCACTTTCAATGGTGTCTTCAGGCGCTCATCCTCTGAAACCTGATAAAGTCTCCTTGGATGTGGTTAACATTCCCGAGCATTTTCTCCACACTAACTGAAACACATCACAGTCTACTAACTACCAACAATATAAAGGTCAACAGAGACAAAATAGAATTTAAGAGTTCGTGCTCAATGCCTTCTGCTCCATCGAGAATCGAACTGTGGCATTCGTAGTTATCATTGGCCCATGAGTACCAATCTACACGAGCGCTTACTTGCACACACACACATACAATACATATATATATATATATATATATATATATATATATATATATGTATATATATATAAAATGAGATTCCATTAAATATGAATTTATACATATAAATATTATATATCTAAGGAGACCTATTTCCATCAAGACGAAGAATACCCTACTTCGAAATATAATGGATTAATGCAAAGATGCAACCACAGTTTAACAAAATATTTCCCAAGTCACTAAAAAATAAATTGCGAGAGGATTCGTGATACCGAACGAAACGGAAACAACACCACACAAACAGTAACGTTTTTAATAACAAGAGCATTTGTGCAAAACCTGAAATCACAAACGAATTACCTATCAGATACCTAATCTCAATTAACAATTGTCGATATCACATACTCGATGTGGCACAGCACAGTATTTACATAGATCCGTATCCTATTTTCCAATAACTCCACCATCAGTTCACATTACAGGTATCATTTCTATCAAAAGATTTAAAAAAAAACAATACAAACCAGTGAAGGCCACAGCCAAGGGACAAACTTAAAAAAAAACACGGGCGTAAAAAACTTCAAATAAAGGATTCACCCACTAACAATTTGAGAGAGAGAGAGAGAGAGAGAGAGAGAGAGAGAGAGAGAGGACAATTATTTCTCCCCTCACTTTTCCGGTCCGTGACGATCAGATATTGCCTTCCAACAACTCTTTCATCTTGCTGACCTAACCAATAATGGAGGTATGGGGGAGGGGGGGAGAGCCAGGGAAGAGAGAGAGAGAGAGAGAGAGTGAGAGAAAGGTAAAAATAATAAGAGAGAGCTGAAGATTATCCCGAGGGTGTCCAGAAAACAGATCAAAGAGACGATGCGGATAAAATCACCGATGCATCTAAGGAAGCGAAATGGAAAACTCAGATAAAATATTTGGATAGGATTGGTGGAAAGGGCAGGTAAATAAGAAAAGTGAACAACAAACAAATAAAATAGCATATAGCAGAGACAAGAAGGGCCAGTAGAAAACTGCTCAATAGTTGAACAGAAAAACTAAAACTCGAAAAGAATGATAACCAAAGAAAAAAGGGGGCCATACAGGCAGAGTAACCGTAGAACAATTAAGGACAACATGGCACCCACCACCCACAAAGCGGGAAACAAAACACAAAGCAAAGCCATAGATTAGAGACGACAACGACTTTCAGAATGATTTGGGAATTGCCGGGAAAAACGAGAGTTCGGGATACAAGAGCTTGAGAAATAATTGTGAAATAAGAAAGACGCCCACACCAGAATAATATATAAATAATATTTGCAATAAAAAGTTGTAAAATAAGAAACGAAAGAGAGAAGGACAAACATTTGCTTGTAATTAAGAAATAAGGGACACTCAATGACGCAATCCAGAAACAACGAACTGCTTAAAATTGCAAATAACTTACTCTCTCTCTCTTCTCTCTCTTCTCTCTCTCTTCTCTCTTCTCTCTCTCTCTCTCTCTCTCTCTCTCTCTCTCTCTCTCTTCCAATTTTGTAATCGCTTTCCATGACTTTTGTTTATTACAGCTTCCTCTGGCGTTTTCTGCTTTACGTTCCGACAAAGAATTTATTGTGTAGCGATAGTGAAAGAGGCTATTTGTCTCTTTTTAGTTGATTCTGCCTGAAAGCAAATGAAACTGGGAACTGTCTGAGCTTATTTATGGGTTTGATGAAACCTGTAAATAAAAGCCGCTGTTCATGAATAACGCCACAAAGGAACGCGTGAGGGAATATACACGCCCACACGCACGAAAACTTAATACATTAACTTTTGTGCCTCTGTTCATGTGAAAGTTACTCGTGAAAGAAATATTCATATTCGAAAAACATGGGAGTAACGACTATAAAAAGAAATAAGCAACTGAGTTTTCCAAGAAAACCAAAAGGTTTTCTTTTAAAAATGTAACACATCACATGAAATCAAAATCTTCACATTAAAAGTACAGAAAATCCTACTGAGCATCTGTCTGTTGATGAGTATTAGGCTATTTGTATAGAAAAAAATTGAAATCATTAACCAACGTGCAATTGTAAAGAGAGAAAAAATGACCTAAAAACATTATGGAACTTACGGCGGCAGCTCCTTTAACTTTTAACATATTTACAAACGCATCTGGAAAAGGTTAGGAATTTTTTCTTCTCTCGAGATGGAGAAGAATTAAAAGACGAGACTACTATACTCTCAGTTTTGTACTTTATCTGACAGACCACACACACACACACACAACACACACACACAACACACACACACACACACACACACAAAACTCATTCATTCGAGCAACACAAAGTGCCAAACAAGAATTGCAATTAACAATATACCAGCAAGACTAACTCAAAAGACTTACAGCAAACGTCATGTTTTAGGCACTGATGCACTAAAGATAAAAATCCCAAATCGGGTAACACATTCTGGGTAAAATATAGAATAACTAAGATTCGTCAATAATATGAAATCTTAGTTCTAAGGGTATACTAATATAACGAAATATTTCATCGTGTTAAGAGTACCAAGAGTCGGAATTGAAAGATCGAATGGAGGCGCTGTACGGGATTGGAAGGTGGTGTATTATTTGATGGGTTTTAAGAACTGAAATGTTTTTCTTTACAGCTTTAAGGGAG
>NC_087200.1:158702651-158740151 GCF_015104395.2 Macrobrachium nipponense
TGAATTAAAAACAAAGGATATGTGAACAATAAAATTAAACACACCAAGAAATGTAAATTCAATAGATGAAAAAGGATGTTTCTTGATATATCAAAACAGCAGGAAAAAAGGTACGAAGGAATAAAAACCAATCTACAGACCCTCAAATACAGGATTGTGGTGGCGCCAATTCAAGATGACGAAAATGGACATTGTAGAAAAGGTACTATGAAATTCGCAGGGACATCTCGGATGGAAAACGTGACTCCCTCTCTCTTTGGAGAATCTGAAAGGTTCCCTGTCTTTCCGTGTATCTAAAATGCAGCCGGCCACAATCAGGGAATGACAGAGGTGACACTCACACCAAAGACAGCTTGCCAATTAAAAGATACTACAGTGATTCCTCAACGAGAGGTCTCCTATACTTGAGACATCGACCAGCAGTAATGACGAGTGAGAGGAAGGGAAGGGTCGAGAGAGAGGAGAGAGAGAGAGAGAGAGAGAGAGAGAGAGAGAGAGAGAGAGAGAGAGTGTGTACGACAAAAGAAAGCGTGCGAATGATGAGGATATGAAGATAGAGAAGGTGGTGAGAGGAAAGGTAATGGGGACACTCGAGAACCATGGAAAATGTGCAGAGGGAACAGGACAGGAAAACAAATGAGAGAGAGAGAAGAATTTCTTAAGGATATGAAATGAAAAAGTGGAAGGTTCGAGTTCTTGAAAGTTCCAAGAGTCCCCCTCAATCTAAGTTGAATGGGGGAGAAGGCAAAGTTCTTGGGAGCGGGGACATAGAAATGAATGTCAAATATATTTGAGAAAAGGAAGAATAGAAAATCTCCTCATCCTCGACAAGACGGCTAGCAACAGATTCATTTCCTCGGCTGAGGCCCACAAGTTATTTATTGATTCAGTTTCTCTGCTGAAGAATACCTGGTCTCGAAAAATAGCATATAACATCAGACTACATCCACAAAGATCGTTTTACTTTCGGACCCAAAACACTCTCGAATCACCCTTATATATTTCATAAACTGCAAAGCAACGAAAACACGAATGCTGCACTGCCGCCCTTTCCACGTCTCCTAAAAGTTGTCCCTTACCCAAAGGAATTAAACGAAATAAATGGGGTGAAAATCACGACAATAACTCTCCGTACAGGAAACACCGCAAATTCTAAAACGAATCATTCTAAAACTACATTATGGAGAAGAAAATGTATAATACATACCGAGTATGTCGCCACTCAAGCGCCCGCGCGCGCGCGCGCACACACACACACACACGCACACGCTGCCCCTGGTGTAATTTTAGCCAATGCATCAAAACTCCACAACTTGAGCACCGGCATGCTGTAATTTCAAGCTATAAAACTCCCCGTTATTGTGGTTAGTGGCGGAAAATAGTGATGCGAAACCTCGCTCCGTAGGTCCCCCACGCTAACACATTTTGCCGTATGTGGCTTCACTTTTTATTTCTCTGGAAGTCAAACGAACTTTGTTTCCCTGTCTCCCCTTAACAACAACTCTCTTTCCTCTTTTCGGTGGAGGAACCATTCTGTGGGGTCACTATTTCCATTTGTTCGAGCTTCTCCTTTCGGGAAATTCTATTCCAATTTCTAAAGCACTGAGAATTGTGTGGTGGTTCTTATGATAAATTCTGCTGTGGGTAGATATATCTACCGAATAAAGACTTGCGTCAAAATACGAGTGTGAATATAGTCCCTGAATAAAACGATAGAGAGAGAGAGAGAGAGAGAGAGAGAGAGAGAGAGAGAGAGAGAGAGAGAGATCCTGACTTTCTACTTCCTGTTCGAGAGTTTTACTTTTGTTGACATAATTTATATCTTGAGTCAGTAATTATTTTTTCTTTACAAGAAAAACTAATATTGGAAAATCAAGGGGTTTTTTTTTTTTTTTTTTTTGGTTGGACAGCTTCTGATTCTAACCAAACATCTAAGTGTTTTATCTAAAAACTATGGATAAGGTTAATTCACTACTATTCTTACCTAACCCAGTCCTTTATGGAAAGGCAAAGTGAATTTGAAAAAGAGGACGTATTGTCGTATTGCTCCGGAGGGAGACGAGGTATTACACACAGGGAGCTATGCCAGCAGCCGCTTACAAGAGGTAAAGCTACAGGAATTTAAAGAAAACAAAAGGCGTCAAAAGGAAAGAAAGTTACTAAGCCAAGGAGTCCGGATTACGCACAGAACGTTTGGATGAGTAAAGCGGTGCCGCAAGAGTAGTCTCAGCATTTTCACTTCCTCTAACGCCCTCCCCGTTAAGATCTACTTCCTCTTGCTACCAGACACAACATATATATATATAAATATAATATATATATATATAATATATATAATCTATATTATATATATATATATATTATGTATAAGAATACATATATATATATTATATATATATAATATATATATATATATATATATAATTTGTGTGTGTGTGTGTGTGTATGTGTGTGTGTGTGTGTGTGTGTATACAATCGAGCTACAATGTCCTTCAATATCTAATTGGCTCTCACCTCGGAATTAATATATTTTCATATATGCTTAACCGAAGGGAATTTTTCTTTACGATAATAGATTTGCCTGTACCTGCGCGAGAACGCAGGAGACATTCAAATCCAGGCACGTCTGTGAAGCTCTGGATTTGAATGTCTCCTGCGTTCGCGCCCAGGTACAGGCAAATCTATTATCGTAAAGAAAAATTCCCCTTCGGTCAAGCATATATGAAAATATATTAATTCCGAGGTAGAGCGAATTAGATATTAAAGGACATTGTAGCTCGATGTATGTATATGAATCACGGTAATGTGATATGTTTTATATATATATATATATATATATATATATATTATATATTATATATATTAGTTATATATATAATATATATGTGTGTGTGCGTGTGTGTGTGTGTGTGTGTGTGTGTGTGTACAACCTGTCTATGTATGCAGTTTGCACGCCAAAACCTCACTCGCAAAAGCTTTGTTTTTGATGACCGCGTTTTGAACATCAGTCTTGGTGAAACGAAAACCTTCTAGGTCAGAGGAACTTTGAGCCTCTCCCCTCCGGTCTTCTCCCAACAACTCTCTTTCAAAGAGTCGTCAAAGAATTAATTACCAGAGTTTAATTAGATTCGAGCGCTTGGTGGAATTAACTCAACTATTATCATATAAGAACAAAATATAAAAGAAAAAGTAATAAATAAATAAATAAAAATCATTACTTAACTCCCGAAGATATCCAAGCATACTTTTTTTCTTCAAGTAAATCACACTGATAGAACTAAAGCAAAATTATTGGTATAGTAATTGCACATACACAATCACGAACCCAAAATACGTGAATCTGAGTCACTGAGTTACGAAACATTTTTCACAACAATATTCAAGTACTTTATACATGTAAAAGCGGTGAAATGAGAAAAATACAAACGTAATAAGTTTTATTAGTTAAAATTAAAATGTAAAATCAGGCAAGTCAAAATGGCCACCTATGGGAAAACAAATGAAACGCATAATAACAAAGGCTATAACAAATAAAGGCGGGTTGTTGCATTGACTAAATAAAGATTATCGAAAAATAATTAAATAGATTGAACCACACGAGACAGAAACTGGCATCACTTGTGCATAGTCATCTCCTTTGCACCATTTCGGTAACCTATCTATACAACTTCATCAACTGAAAACTCATGAAAACTCACTGAAACTTCATTGTAACATTAGTCAGCGTGTTTCGTCGGCCAGAGAACAACCATTTCGCAGAGCAATAATTCAGCTCTTTTCTTGGACACTTTCTTCTACTTATCTTAACCAACTACCTAGTATTCAGCTGTATGCAGAATTATAAGTCAATTCTTCCATTTCGGATACATCACTACCAGAGAGCTTCGGAATTCTCTACCTAATTCCGATTTTCTCGATTTTCCTGCGGCGTTCCTTTGTCAAAAAACAAAGGGAATAAACGTTTTAAACACTGCAGAACGGCAAACAATGAAAACTATGCCAAGTCATTTATGCTCCCTTTGCATGCAACCATACTTAACGACGAAGTGTTCCACACGCAAAACCATAAATACCAAGGTATGTCTTCAGTTCAAACCGACTTACTCTCCCGAAATGCCACTTAGGAACTTGCTACGCTTTTTATGCTCAACTCACTGACTTGGCGCAACGACCATAACAAATTATTGTACAGGGTGTAACACGAGTTTATGCAACTATTTTGGGAAATAAAAGAAAAAGTCATTCTGAGCAGAAAATGTTCTATAAACATAAACATTGTAAGGCATTGTTTGTCTATCTGTCAATTTTTAAAATAACCATTATCATTAAATGCCCAAGTAAGATGGTTCCCACGGGATGTCGAAGTAGACACGGCTATGGGGAGGGGAATGGAGATGTTCACTTCACTTGTTACTCTAAACAGCCTCGCTTTTCCACCAAGTGCCTGTTCGGGTTACAAGTGCCAGATAACTTATTCAATTTGTGAGCAAGAAACTGGAGACAATGCCTTATTGTTAGGTTTATTTATGGGTTTTGTAACAGTTACCTCTACTGTTATAAAAAAGGAAATCAGTGATGAAGCCGATGTGAACAAAATACTATGTCATTAAATTTATTCTTTAGATAGTGAACAAAAAGGAAATATGCGAGTATCAGAAACCTTCTTCCCCTCCGTCAATGGTATTCACTGGACTCTGATAAAGAAAGAAAAAGAAGCCGAATGTATCTCCCCTCCATCAAAGATAGGCCTATTCATTACACATGATCAAAGATTTAAAAGCATATTATTAAAAAACCTCTCCTGCTCCATCAAAAGTATTCATCACACACCAGCCGAAGGAAAAATCACATCTAAGAAAATGATTTAGTCTCTGTCAAATTAAAAATACTTTCTTGGTACGTAATGCTAATCATTAAAATTAGATTACAGTGAAGTCTGTTCACAGGTGATTTATTAATTGAAGACTTCAGACTGTGATGTTACATTTTTCAAAAACCTGCGAGGAAAAAAGTTATAAATAAAAGACTATCAATCCAGTTGCCTAATGCACTTCAACAACATTCCCCCCCCCCCCCCCGCCCCCCCCCCAATCCCGACTACTGAGACATTGCATACGCCATCTTGGCCGAGAGCAACATTAAGGAAAAACGGTTATTTTTGGAAATTCGCCTCACCGATAAATGAAGCCTTTAAATGTATATTGTTTTATAGAAACATTTCGGCCTAGAATTACTTTTTCTTTCATTTCCCGAAATATTTCCTAAACTCGTGTTACACCCTGTATATGTATATATACATATATATATATATATATATATATATATATATATATATATATATATATATATATATATTCAAATAATCAAAGTCCACAATTATGTAAAATGAGGTCTACCTGATCAAGTAGACGAAAGCTCCCGTCTTTTGATGTATTTTTAACTACACATTTTACATAATTGTGGACTTGGATTACTTGAAGATTTTCCAGTCACGTTATGGTGATTTTTTGATATATAATATTAAATATATATATATGTTTAAAAAAAATATATGATATATATATTATAAATATATTATTCTAATTAATATCTATAATTTGTGTGTGTGTATTAATAATATATTATAGTATATATATATATATATATATATATATGTGTGTGTTGTTGTGTGGATATATATATATATTATATATTATATTATATATATATATAGATATATATATGTGTGTGTGTGTGTGTTATATATATATATATATATATAAATATATATATATATATATCGGATAATATTATATATATAGAATAAATGTGGGGTGTGTGTGTGTGTGTGTGTGTGTGTCGTGCATATATATATATCCGAATATAGATATATATATCTATATATATATATATATTATATATATACCAAGCTCACAGACCTTTTAGCACAGAAATACTAATTTCATGTCTACCAACACGAACTAACCAAGGGAAATTTCCTCTAGGTTTATAGTATAATAGGAATTCTGACATAATGTAGGTAAAATTTTCAATAATGTTATCCAACCATATATTATTATATACTGCACAATACATGGGAATGATTTAACCTACATAAATTATTCGGGAAGGATTTAGGTAACGTTTTTTCATATGACGCATACAGAAAAACACTTCAAAGCGATGTGTCCCTAATATTAAAATGGACAGTTTTAACCAACGTCACAGTACAGTGTATAGGAATGATGTTGCGAACATCAATTAACGCTTATCGTTTTTAACCTACTAACAGCATACTCAAGCACATGCAAGGGAAAGACAGTCACTGCAAAAACATTTAAACACCATGGTATCGTACACGTATATGGTAACAGCCAGGAGGGCGTGACTCCCAGGACCAGGAGAAGGATAGCTTTAGATACAGATAGATGGAGGAGGGAAGGACTGAATGTCACCCATGGTGATGAAGACGGATTCGGGAAGGAGGAGAACCACTGATGAAAACAGATTGATGCCTCAACCACTCCCTGCATTAGTAGTAACCCTTTTAGAAATCCACACCAAACAGATGACTTTCACTCACTCTTTTTCTTTGGTATAATCTATGAGCACCCTCATTCAACAGTTTACTTAAAAACAGTCTCGAATCTTTACTATGCGTTCAAATGCTTTATCATTAAGACACTTTTACTTACTAATACGCGGTATGGGATAGGCTATACCATGTCTTCGTGGAACGTTTACTTTGTCACCAACTTTAAAAGCTTAGCATGACTTATTAAGATGTTTTAAAAATTAAATGGAGATCTCGAAATAAAGCAAAATTACCTTAATATGTAGCCACGCTGTACACCTAGCTTGTGTGTAACCTACATCGTTTTAGTGAGCAAAAGCAAAAATATATATGGAAGCGGCTCTTCTACTTTCAAGTCCAACATGACTTTGCACACCTAACCTGAAGCTGGAAAGAATCGAAACTACATCACACGAAAAAAAACAACTTATCACCTAATTAAAGTTGAAAAAAATAAAAAGGAAAAATACAAGAATCATCAAAATAATAATGAAAGGCGAACGAACTTTACCTTGGTCCTAAAACAAAATTTTGTATTGCAGTCAAACTAAACAAGCTTTTGCGCTTGCATTTGTGTATTGAATATATGATATATATATATATATATATATATTATATATATATATATATATATATATATATATGTGTGTGTGTGTGTGTGTGTGTGTGTGTGTGTGTGAGAGAGAGAGAGAGAGAGAGAGAGAGAGAGAGAGAGAGAGCGCATTCAAAATTTGCTGAATACTGCTGTATGCCTGCAAAGCATTGAGGTAGGTGGGCAGTTCAACAAATTTTTTTATATCCGGCACTTCAATGCAGTCCGGTAGGCAGAGGCTAAAAGCATTCTGAATCACAATGGACAGTTTTCAAAACGAACCGCCTCTTCAATGTTGTTACGTCAAGTTGATTTAGACGAACACAAACATACAAACGACAGGCAAATGGACAAATAGGGAACAACATATCTGCCGTCCATGTTCTCCTTATAATGAAAAAGGAATATATTATATATATATCTATATATATATATATATATATATATCTATATATTATTATTATTATTTTCACTAAATAATAAAAAGGCAAATGGACAAATGAGGGACAACATATCTGCCGTCCGTGTTCTCCTTATAATGAAAAAGAAAAAAAAAAAATATATATATATATAAAATATATATATATATATGATTATTTTCCCTAAATAAAATCAGTTTTTTACGAAATAAAGTCGCAGAATATGGATGGGTTATGTAACTAACATCTTTTGCACTATTCCCTTATAACAAATTATGGCATATCTAGAAAAAGAAAAACAATTTATAGTCCGCAATCCAATACGATATAGTTTTCCAGGCAGCAAGCACAAGAAACAATGCACACAGTGGATAAACTCCCACAGATCCCAAGTAAATACCAATAACTGTCGGCCATTATAAATAATCTCATGGAGGAATTATAAGTTCTTAGGGAGCCATTTTCCCTCTAAAAATACAGAAAACTTGTAGGCTTCGATCCAAAGTCGCGATATCTAAATTCTACATAACGATGAGAGCAAATGTAACACGATACGTCGCCTAAACCACAGCATCTCTCATTAATGCAAAAGAGATTGATTGGGAAAAAGCAATTTCGAAATTCCTCGGTTCGGTGACCGCTTCCTTCTCTTTGTTTCCATGCCCCAAAAATCAGTCCTTTCTTCCGTTTCCTCATAATATAACAGTAAGCTTTTCCCTTCAGCTTCTACTGCCCCTAACTCTTGTAACTTCCCCTTTTACAAGTTGTTTTATCACCTCCAAAAGGTTCGGACACCTCATTTTTCCTTTATCCTTCTCCCACCCCCCCCCCCTTTTTTTTTTTTTAGTAACCTACACTACACTATAGATACAGGCATTAAGGCGCCGTTCCCCTCAGACTTCCCATAATTATCTAGGCAAAAGTTTAATTATACATAAAGAATACCTGGCTGGAAAATCAAAGCGCAAAAAATTCTAGATGATAAAAAAACGTGATGTTGTTTGAACATATGAAAGCCTTTTATTGAACCTATACATATATTACATATGGACTGGACAACACCACAAACACATTGTTTAACTAAAAGCTAAATACGAGAGTTATTACACACGAGCGAGCAACATTTACATCCCGCACCATCAAAGGTACAAAAACATAACGAAGCAAAAAAAAAAAAAAAAAAAAAAAAATCTACCAATTTCAAATTAAGTTACGCCAAACCCTAATATAATGAAAAACACTCTGCCATCCGAAATGGGGAAAGAGTTCGGGATAGAGGAAGGGGGACGGGATTATACTTTCAGCCCACCATACAAAACGAAAAATTCTGAATATCACTTTATGTGGAAAAAAAAATAGAAACACATACAATAGCAAAGACACTACATCACTCCTCATCCTACTGCTACTAAATTTATTATTATTATTATTATTATTATTATTATTATTATTAAAATGTCTACAGAGACAGAAAAGCTAAAGTACATTTAGTCGTTCATAATAGCTGTTAACAATGAAATCTACTTTTAATAAGCTAAAAAAAAACAGCATCAATTGAAAAGTTAATTACCAAAAGAGAGAGAGAGAGAGAGAGAGAGAGAGAGAGAGAGAGTCTATATATCGAAGAGTTTATACTCAAAGTATATCGATGAGAAATTTCAATATACCCTTTCTTTTGATAAAGAACAACTATCAGATATCTTTTTAACTTTCATTGTTTTCTCAGCATGATAATGCCTCAAAGGAATGAAATGTTCAGAGATGGCTATGCTGAGATTTTAATCACTATTTTTCGGTAAACTACTCATTCTGATCTCTCTTAAAACTCAGAGAGATTTTTTTTTCTCTCTCTCTATCATATATATATATATATATATATATATATATATATATATATATATATGTATATATATTAATATATATATATATAATATATATACATACATATATATATATATCTATATATATATATATTATATATATATATATGTAGTTATATATGTATATAATCTATTATGAATGTAAAGTTGATCTTCATTTGTTGAAAGACTTTTAACGCCTCTTCTCTTTTTGAAGGCTTATACTTTTTCGCAGTTGAGAAACGATTGAAATGTTTCAAAATATTGATAAAACGAATGTAGACGTTCACTGAGTCGAGACATTTATCATTTGTAAGTATATATATATACATATATATATATATATACTTATATATATATATGTATATATATATATATATATATATATATATATATATATATATATATATATATATACACTTACAAATGATAAATGTCGTGACTCTGTGAACGTCCTACATTCGTTATCAATATTTTCAAATATTTCAATCGTTTCCCAACTGCGAAAAAGTATAAGCCTTCAAAAAGAGAAGAGGCGTTAAAAGTCTTTCAACAAAATAAAATCAACTTTACGTTCATAACAGATTGTTATACTTTGCAAAATCACGTATTGTTCAGAGTGTCAAACAGTACCACGCAGAATGTTAAAATCGTTCGATTCCACCATTCATGAAGTAAGAGTTGAACATTAACTCAATTTTATCTTCCAAAATGCGATCACAATATCATTATGTATTATATACATTTATATAGATGTATTATATCTCTACAAATAAGTTAAGTATACCTAAGTTTTACCAGACCACTGAGCTGATTATCAGTGGTCCTAGGGTGGCCCCACGGATTAAGTATTATTTACGTGGCTGGGGGCCAATTGGTTACCTAGCAACGGGAACTACAGCCTATGGTGGGATCCGAACCACATTTTATCGAGAAAGAAAATGAAATTCTAATCAGCAGGAATAAATTCTTCTAATTCTCCACGTTAGCCAGGCGGGGAATCGAACTCTCGACTACCGAATCAGTAGGAAAGCAAGTAACCCACTCGTCCAGCGAGGAACTTTTAACTACAAACACTGAGCTTCCTTTCTACAACTTTTTTCATCGGATCAAATTACATATGTAGGATGTAGCATCGAGAGCTTTAATTATGGTATACTGAGAGTACCTGCAACCAAAATACGGAATTGGATAGGTTCAAATAAATATTCAAACATATTTCACAGGGAATATTGTGGAGTCCACCCTTACATTTGTTTTTTCATATTTTCGACTTTCATTCAACATTTTAGATTTACCAATGCCCTTTTAAAAATGGCCCACATTTGAAGCTCCCAAGACCAAGTGTCACCTGAGTGTTTCCTCTGTTTGCGCGCAAAAATTCAACTTTTATTATAGTTTTTAACTTGTTGCAGAGATTTTTAGACCGTTCTTTAAAAATGTCAAAGCTCTAATAACGAGAAAGAATTTCCATACTGAGATGGGACTGATTATTATTGTAACTGTTCACATCCATAATTCACAAATTCTAACTTTTCACATCCATCATTCACAATAAAACTCTAATTAAAAATCTTAGAATATTTAGTTCTTTGCTAACATGTCATGACAGTTTGCAAACTCTTGCTGAATTAAAATCCAAATGACGGAGGATCGAAAACAGATATGTCAAAGTTTAAGAACATTACAATTCAGAAGTTAATGTAGTCGAGAAACTTCTAAATTAAAATAGTGATCAAAATAAAACACGTTACTGAAATCTCAGCAAATCGAAGACACTACAAGACTTAAAGCCATCATGAATAGTGAAAATAGTCCGGGTAAAAGGGTAAAATGAACAAGAACCCATGCAGTCTGGCAAACAGATGCTATTCACGTCACTCATACGATCATCCTACAATGATACCGTTAACACAAACCGAAACAAAAGCACAGGAATCAGATAAAAGGCGCAATTACGCCGGGTCATACCTCAATCGGTGAAGAGCAAAAAGTGAGAAAAAAGTGGAAAAATGGGATAATTTCACAAAACATCCTTTCCTCTGTTGCTTATGCAATGATGCAAGTCATCATCAGGTTGCATTAGCCTCCTAACGACTGCAAATGACCCGCTCCCAGTAGCCTCATCAGCAGTCCTACCCAATTAGGGACAGGGGAGGGGGGGTTCCCCCCACTGAGAAAGTAGTCCCACGAAGTCTCTTTTCGACTTTAGCATTCATACGCAACTATATCCAATGCTCATTCTTAACATCAAGGAATTCTTAAATTTCAACTTCAAACATTCCTAACATTGAGTACTTATTACTATTATTGGGTTGCTCTTGAAGACTGCTAGGGCTGATTACTACATTTAATGCCCACTTGTACAACTAATTCCGATTAGAATGCCGTACCTCATTCATGCAGTCCATCCACAGGGGGTTTTATTACTTTTCTCCGGCTATTTTTCCTTTCCTTCTCACTTCACTGAACATTTTTCAATCACTCTTAACAAGAGATTTCTGATTTTTGTTTCCTTATTAAAAATCTGCGGTCACATTGACCGCCTCTTGAAAAGCAATCTTCCATTGACTTCCTTACCTTCTGGAAAAATACAAAAATATTTTCTTTCTTTACATTCAGCTACATACTCTAAGATCAAACTATTCCTCGTGAATTAACAATAGAATTACGATACGATACTTTTAAAAGCACACTGACGAATAACCACGCAAAACTCCTCATCAAATTACTACATTATGTTTCTTCAGTATACACACACACAAAGTGAATTTCTGAGCTGCAATAAGTCTCATTTTCTGTGTTATCCAGTACTGAATAGAATGAAACGTACACTCGAAATATAAAGGAGAACAATGCACGCACATTTTTATGTGGAAAGAAAACAACCTTCTCTTTAAAATACACGAGAAAAACCAAAAATAGATGAAAATTAGACAAGGAGCCCAAACCCAAGCAAATTAAAATGATTCTCAAAAAAGGGGAGATAAAAATATTTTGGTGGGCTAAAAGTGATAGACGTGAACAACTTTCATTGGAATACTGAAAAACAGAACCACTGGGGGGAAAGCTGTAATGAACGTAAATACCGTCAACCGAAATCTGAACAGAACAAACAGAAAAGCTCTGAACGCAACGTTTTTTGATCAAAACAATAAATGGATATTTCAAAGTCTTGAATCTGAGCATCCTCCAGGTTCATGAATCCAAGAAGTCTCCGGAAGAAAGGAATTGCATGTTAGAGGAGGACAAAAAAAGACATCGGTAATCGAAGTTTTCCACTTAAAATCAGAGTTCCCAAGTCCTTAAAGTCGGCTAATTACAGAGAGAGAGGCATTATTGATGAGTGCCTATAGCACTTTTTTTTCGCCCACGAGGACTAATATTTATACGGGTAGCATGACGCTTAAAACTAATCCATAGTTTCACGACCCAACTTAAAGATCAAGTGTTCCACCGACGGGGTTTGGACCACAACCACAAGAGGAGGAGGAGATATCAGAACAAGGGAGGGGGAGGTGGGGGGGGGGAGTAAGGGGGAAGGGAGAGGAAGAAGGGATGAGGCTACTTAGAATCAATACCTCTTTAACAGCTACTTTATGTCTTTCGTGGACACAAATGAACGCTTAAGTATTCAGCAAGAAGGTCTAAAAAAAAAAAAGTTGGTGTAATACATTTCAAAGAATAATCTAAAGATTGTATAGGGGCACACAAGATGGCCATCAACATATACAATCTTTTATAAATAAATCAAAACAGAAGTACACGAGAAATTTTCATTACACAAAAATACGAACACATACGCCCAAACAAAAAGGAAATCAATAATAAAGCCATGAGGGAATGGCCTGGTACATGTAAGAAATTAGCAACGAAAAATGAACCATTCAATACATAAAAAAATGACTGATAAAAAGTCACAAAATATGTATACTTTTATAAAACAAAAGTTGTTAAATTTCTCTTAGCATAAAATGTAAAAGTATAAAAGCAAAGGAAAATATAGAGTAACGGAGAATAAACACAAAAATACGAGTAAATTAGCTTCAGATTTACACATTCAAAACAATACAAACATGATAATCAGGTTACTAATAAAGTCCATAATAAAGTAGACGTCAGAGAGAGAGAGAGAGAGAGAGAGAGAGAGAGAGAGAGAGAGAGAGAGAGAGAGAGAGACGAGAGAGAGAGCACTAAAAATAATTTCAAAAGAACTTCAGCAAAAGTTTCTGTAAACCATTATATCAATAAAGAACTCAAATCGCAAAAGAAGGCAATGGAGGGAGGGGTGCCATACGGTTAAGACCAACTTTTCCATTAAAAGCGTATTAAATGAAAAGAGGAGACTCGCTATGGCACTGGAACCCTCCTAATGGAGTTGCCGATGGATCACCAACGCTGCAATAACTCAAAGAGAAAGTTACAAATGAATCAAAATGTTACGTACCTTTGATACAAAAACAGAGAGAGAGAGAGAGAGAGAGAGAGAGAGAGAGAGAGAAGAGAGAGAGAGACAGAGAGAGAGAGAGAGAGCTAGTTTTTTTTATGTAAGGGACAAGGTAGGAGAATGAGATGGGAAAAGCGGTGATAAACGAATTTTCCTACTTCAATGCAGTGAAATAGAGAAAGGACCATAAGTGCAATTCCAGTGCAATGACTAAGAAAGACACGGGAGAAAGTAAAGTGAATGTTTCCTGACAAAATCCAACAATTAGACTTTGCATTTAAAGAGAAAATGATTCAGTGGACGTTAACTTTCGAAAGAAAAAAAAAAGATCTAAAACGCATATACATAACCCAGTCTGTCTTTCTCTCTCTCTCTTGTCAGTATATGCTCTTTTATACGTATACAACAAGAGTTTATTTGATACTAAAAAGAGGAAGATAAAGGTTTCGTTGGCATTCCATGTCGCAGCATTTTTACGAACGGAATGAATCCAGGTTTTGAGAGTTGCAGCAAAGTAAATCCGTTAATTTCCATTAATTGGACTATTAAAAGGTAATTCATTACATCCAGACAAGAACAGAATTAGTGAATAAACTGAAACGTGAATAAATTCAAATATATAAAATATTTAAAATTGAATATGGGAGGGAAAGACAAACAACTGAAAGAAATAGATAATATTTACACAATGCCTTTGAAATAAAGTACTAAAATGACTGCGATGTCTGACAAGGAAATATGAAAGCGACTCAAGATTTTCATGGATGTTAAAAGTCCACACAAATTTATACATCCCAATGCTGTATCTGACAATCATTTCATCATCTCATGTTACCCTGGAAAAGCGTTCCCTGGTCTTCAAAAACGGATACTTGATAGACCATTACTTTTAAACTTATGTAAAGGCATTTATTAGTTAATGTATTTTCTTCAAATACTTGAAGTCGAACACATACTCGTACACTCTCAAACTATGGATTTGATCAGCCAATACTGCCCGCCCTCCAAACCTTCCTTTGCAACCTTACCTCAGTAAGACAGTCTTTTTAAGAATCTCAAGCCTTCGTAATACTAAACTACCCCAGAATTTACGGGAATCGTATCAACAACCAATATCAGAGATCAAATGTCTCAAATACAAGTTGCAAGAAAATCCAGGTATGTATTATATATCTTTAAAATGTAACCCTGACCTCTTGACAGCATTCCCTTAACAATTATATGAAGTCGATAACATTGAAGTTTCTCAATATCCATTTTCGCCAATAAATAGAACGAAATTTCGTTTACCCTTCGCCCAAAAGATTTACTGCCTCGTTCATCCCGAGAATTCCGAAACAAAGACAAACACATACGCAAGAATTCTCCACAATCTCGCAGCCGCTTCATTAACCTATACAGAACTCTTATCAGCAACAAGTTAACCACCCCTTACATAGAAGCGCCATTCACCTCAATCTTGCAGGCACAGGCACTCCCGCGCTTTAATTGACTTTCAATACTACTGCTACAGTGTCAGCCTTCCACATTCACGCCCTCGCATTCGAACTTCCTCAAAGTCCTAGAAAAATCTAGTCTAAATATTAATTCTTGGATTTTCCCAAAAAGTATAAAAATCATGATTTACTATAAAGAGGGAACTAAGTCCTGGCACTGGAATATCCCATTTCTTTTCAACTTTATCCTTTTCCACACCTAAACACATTAACGAAACCTCCCAGTGTTTTCCTCACAAAAAATTCATGAGCTTGTTTTTATTCCTGTGATTTCTCGAGAATGATGAATTTGGTCGTTATATGTCAATGTCAATAAATACTGTTTCAACTAAAAATACACACACAAGTTATCTACTAAAAGTATTAAATATCTGACCTTTCTACTTGAGAAAGGGAGTTCTTAAAAGAGAAAGGTTAAAGTCCTTATGACGCGTACAAACCTTTTCTCGTGGAAACCTGCTTCCCCTGTTGCAGTACATTAGTACTTCGATAAATGCCCTAACTGATATTTTCTCCAACTTTTAATTTACGACAGCATGTAAAGTTTTTTCAAGAAAATTAAAAGATCCGACATGAAACAAAGTAGGTATTCTCAAAGGTAGTCAAAATGAAAAATGAAAGTGTGCCAGAGCATAATTTCTTAATCGCACAAGAAACTTGCAGAAGGAGATTTGAAAAAGAAGCAAATTTTGAGATTGTTTACCTACTCGGGCAAAGAAGCAAGCGCTAATGAAAAAATAATAATAAAAAAAAACAATCGCTGCTGCACCTTGTAAATAATTTCGCAGTTTTTATAAACATAAACCAACAGGATTGAAGGTAGAATGGTAAGTTCTTTTCAGAGGAAGCGGAAGAAACTGCAGTTGACTTGGTTTTCTCTCTCTCTCTCTCTCAGTCCATTCTACTTCCTTACCATTCCCCCTCCACTTTGCAAACGTTTTCCTGTTCTTTTCCCCAGACATCCACCACCGGCCCAGCCAGATGGGATATGAACGGGCCTGTTGTAACTCGATTTGTAAAAGGCTCTGGTAATTGTTCATTACGCTCCGCTCTCGGTGAGCACAAGCCTCGCATCTGCTCACGAGAGTCATGAGGAGGAGAGTCTGATCCTTGCAAGAGGTATACGAAAAGGGCGCTGAACAGAGAGAGAGAGAGAGAGAGAGGGAGAGAGAGAGAGAGAGACCGAGAGAGAGAGAGAGAGAGAGAGATTAGAAAAATTCCAGCATGGTGGTCCAAAATAATTAGAATAAAAAAACTCATCTCTAAATATAAACCCTGATGATACTCTGTTTAACTTTCTTATTAAGTACCTCTATGAAGGCATTATGACATACTCATTCCCTTCTCCCCAATTATATATGGAAAACGTTTAAATATCTTACTGAAATTCCTGAGACATAATCGTTATACGATAAGATGCAAGCGTCACAGTGCTACTATAGTCTAAACATCAGGGAGCTGTGCTAGGTCTTAAAAGTAACACAAAAATTGGGAACGTCTCATATATACTTGTCAAATTCTAGGCTCTTCTGTGGATCATGTCTTCGCTGTGAACCTTAAACATTTACTTCCAAATGCTTACCATCCTTTACGAGAAAACTTAAATGATCATACCTGGCAAGGCATTTGAAGAGCATCAAAATTACATCCTACGTACCTGAAACAGTAAGAAAAAATAATTCATTCAGAAATAACATTCGTCTTCGTCGAAAATTAATGGACATGATCACATACATGTGAAAATAAATTCTGCATATGTGTCAGTATGCATGTAATTTATAAGTATATACACATATATATGCGTTACATATATACGTTTTATATATATATATATATATATATATATATTATATAGATATATATATATATATATATATATGATGAACATTATGGTGAGCCACGGCAATAATATAGAAGGAAACTTGACAAAGCAAAGCCTTTCACGGATTATTGCACATTGTTGGGTAGGGAAGAATAAACACGAGAGACCCCAATGCATTTCGTGTTTTCCTTTCAACTTCCCTCATGGCTCACAAATAATGTTGAACTAACTACTTGTCCAAATTTATTTGGTATATATACATATCTAAAACCAAATGATATCCAAATAATGATAATGTTGCTTGATCATTCGACAAAAGTCATGATAAAACAATATGCTCATGAGTATACTCAGCTACAACATATGGTCACATTTGTGCAGTTCCTGTGAGCATTCAAACAACATGTAGATGAACTTCATACTTGATATTCTAAAAGCAGATCAATAGTTATTAAACTAATTGATGCTAAAATAAAGCGAGGAACTCAGTCGACTGACAAACTTGTTCGAAATCTTGACAGGAACTACACTGTGATTCGTTAAAGAGACTCACTCCACACATTTCTAAGGAGGGACCTGGCTTGCTGCCTAATTACACAGCAATCGATACCCACGAGGGCAAAAAGCCAATACACACACAAAAGGGAAAAATATATGAAAGGGAGGGTCTGAAAGTGAGGATAACGCGGGGGAAGGAGGATGGCTGAAAAAGGAAATTGGCAGCTAAAAGGAAGTCTGTTGCGGGGGAAAGGGGAGGAGGGGGAGGATATGGATGCTGCAGGGAAGGGGTACGGTGACATTTAACAAGAGAAGGAGAAGGAGAAAAGGGTATCAACAAGGAGCAAATGGATGCCAATATCTAATGTTATCGAGCAATAATTTAAAGATAAACTTCAGACATAGAAATACACTTACATTTTGCAATACGTAATGAAAATGAGTCGATTAGTTAAAGAAAATAAACAAAATGATTACGTTTGCACGAAATGCACAACCATGTGCCCCTTTTGCAAAATTCTGCAAAATTTTGTAAACTCAGCGCCAGGTGTTAAATGGTAGAAATATTCCAAATCGAAAGCGTATTCCCTCGAAGCCTAGACCACTGCCTACATCACCAACGTGTACATATGCATATTTTTTTTACTAAAAGCTCTGTTTTAACCTACTAATGACGGTCGTCACAGCTCTATTTGGGGTGCTCTTTTTTTTTTTAGAAACACACAAAAATATAACGCAAAAAATATGCATCACGCTCTGCAAACAGGCCCTGCAATAACTGAACAGTTGGTACTTTTGAAGAAGTTTCCTTGGCGCACCATTCAAGTGAAACCCTGCGAGCAACACGCATTGGAAGTGACTTAGACATATACAACGTGAAGTAATTATGTTTGTTGATTACATAAAGACTGGTCTCCAGGCATTACGAGATCTTGAAAGTTTATGACCAATCGTAACTATCCAACGATTCAGGTAAGACTCTCGCGCTGTTCCTAGTTAACTGGATGGATTATTTACCTTCACCGTTTCTGAACGGTTGGAGCGATGCTCACCTTCACTTTTACATAATGTTGGATGTGAACCTGACCTTGTATTTAAGCTTACGCTACAATAACGAAAAATAAATCGTAAAAGCCTATGGTAGGTTATCATTTGTTCCATTTTGTGAAAAAACTGGCACACAAAACATCACCAAAATTAAATCTTAAGAAAATCATAGATTGAAGATTCTTTTGACATAAGGATAAAAATCCACTGACGATTGTCTCTTAAAGAGCCAATTCAAGGCCACAGATGCAATTCCAATAAAAAGACAAACAATCCGTGTTAGTGACAACTCGATACTACCTCGAAATCATACTGAAATGAATCTTATGATTTGTGCTTCTCTATAATCTGGCTCAGGATTTGCGTACTAAAAAGCTGAGAAAGAAGCACTTTTAATCGACTAACCATAAATCTATATCAAGAATCCATTTACCAACGGATAACATAAAAATTCTTGAAAAAAAAAATCTAAGAAGTAAATGAAGAATCATAAAAAGGCTTTTCAAAACCACTCCTTAAAATCTTCCGAAAACCGCCTCTTAAAGCGAAAAGAAAGAAAAACTCCCAAGTTCTATTTCAGCGCCGCCTAATTAGTATTGCTTCCTGGTGAATACCCGGGTGTATCAAGGGCTGTTTCGAGTCTTTGCAAAAACTGTCGAATGTCCATGAATGCGAATGACTTTTTCGGTGTACGAAAGCGGACGCAGTGTTAACGAGAATAGCGACTGCCTGAACAAAAAGTTTAAATCGTGCGCCATTCCAACCAATGAGGGTCTGGTTTTGCCTTTCACGAAAGCTTAATCCCATTCAGATCTCAACGCTGGAATCAATCAACGCCGATGAAAGCAGATATTACACTTCTGATATATTATGTTACAACCTACACATATTTATTTTCTTAAATTTTTTTTATTATTTATTCTATAATTGATTGAAGGAAATAGAATTACATTTATACAAATAACTATCGCCATTATTATTATAAATAATTGGCCCTGAAGGCCAGTTCCCTTTATTTCTGAAGTATTATCAAGAGGTGGTGCTCAATACTATTATTTCTCTGGTTTCATCAACTTGTTCCTCCATTATTATTACTACTATATCGTTACTAATCTATTGTTAATTTCTATCATTTCTTGAACGTTAAATTCAATGGCTTTGGGCTAAGAAAATTAATTCAAAACAGCGCTTATACTGTTTAGCTTCAAAACAGACGAAGAGTTTTGAGAAGGAGTTAGGAAATAAATAATTGAAATACTCAAGAAAACATCAATAATAAAACGTACTGAGAAACTATTAGAAACTCTTGGGGGAAGAAGTATGAATACACAGAGGGTGGGCAGAATAACAATTAAAATGTAAGAGGATGAAATATCTAAAACTCCAAGAGACTTCAGATATATCGAAATATCATTACTCCAATTTAATGCGAAAAGCGTGGAAGTGAAAAGCGAATGATGTTCTTAGAAAGGAGAATAGCTCTCGGAAAACAAAATCATTGCATAGGCACTCAATATCGTAACAAAGTTAAAGTAAAGTAGGTAAAAAAATAAAATAGAATAAACTATGGGGTCTACAGTAAGAGAAAGTCTGAGATTAATGTGCTCTTCATTCCTTTTTAACGATGTCAGAAGCATAAATTTCAACGAGGGACAAACGAAGAAAGAGGAAAAAACAAACGGGACCAAAGTAGACACAAAAACAACTGGATGAAGGAGAAGAAAACCAGGCGCATAGGGTCATTATAAAAAGAAATGACAAATTCCAGCAATTGAAAATCGCGGGAACTGTCTATTCATGGAGAATAATGAAAACGCAGAAATCCCTCTCAAGGGAGAATACCCCTCGAATTCAACCCTGGAACAAAGGCAGATCACCTTAACACTTCATGATGGAATAAAATTATAACCTCACAGGGACAGACAGAGTATTAGGTACATGTATACTATTAATAGACGAACAAAGATTGAAATGAGACCAAGTAAGAAGCTTGACGTCTAAAAGACAAAGTTATCAAAGAAACTAAAAAAAAAAAAAAAAAACCTTACTGATGTAAACAAACCTATGACTTTACAAATATTACTAGTATTCGTTACCACCTAATTTAGAAATAATGTCCAGTCTTAGAAAAACTAAACTGGGAACAATATCAAGTGATAACCTGCACTTATCAAAAGGAAAGAGGTAATGAACTACAATATTGCAGCTGCACAAATGATCTGAAGAACTCAAAGAGGAATGGAAAGTGTCTCATTTCGATCTCTCTTAATACAAGAGTTCGAAGTCTGCGGAATAGTCATATAACTTCACTTACAACCAAATTTAGGGAGAGTAAGTGTGTTCCAGTTCGCAAAACTGGTGGTCACAACTACTATGTGCTATTGATGTCGAAGAGCATATGCATTTTTCGCCAAAGATTTTCTCACAAAATATACATTCAATCCACGTATAATGAGATACAGAAATTGAATAATCACTATAGACCTCAGACATGAAAACAAATGGCAATCATGGTGCTGACGAATTATATAAGAAAAATTATAATCTTGACAAAAGCCTTTGTGTTCAATTGAAGCATTCTACTTGAAAGAAAGACGTTTTTATCACAAGAAATAAGTTTTTCGGTTACAGGAACCATGATAAGTAACGAACAACATCAGTAGCAGTAGCATGATTTATGTTACTATCGCTATTAAAAAGAATAAAATTTATAAAAAAAAAAATATACAATGAAATCAGAATAACTGCGTGAAGCAGAAACGATAAATATACTGACATGCGTATAATCCCTTGAGGTTTAGGTTATTCGAATCTATGCCAAAGAGAATTCGATGTTAAAGGGTATCTGGTTCATTATTTCTGAAATAAAATAGTCGGATGTGTAAATGACAAAAAACGTTCGTAATTAGCAAAGTGTTACAAAATCAGCAATCAACTATCATAGTGAACATAGGTTGATTTTGATTATAAGCAAGGAACCTATTATTCCACGAGAACATGTACAGCAAAGTCGAAATAAACTTCTACCCATCCTGCTGGGTGAAATGGATAAGTCGACTTCCGAACTTGGAATCTGACACAAAAGAGGAGATTCGAATCCTGACTGCGGCAGATGCAAATCGATGGAATGATTTTGTGGCTATATACCAGTCAGATGAGTATAGTTTACTAAACTCTTAACTGTCCAAGTTTTACTGCTTACCATTAATTATTATGGTGGAGATAGGAGTTGACAGAATCTCGATATCATTCTTTATAGTCAAATGATGAATTTGACTGTGTACCTTTTCGTATCTGATTTAAAAGGCACAGGTTGGAATCCAGGCCGGGGGTCATCCCCTGATCACTTACAATTCCTTTCTAGGGTGATTCTCCCAAGGTGAAGTGAGTTACGTATTTAGAAGGCTTTGAAGCTTTATGATATATATCGTATATGTAGATATATATATATATTATATATATATATATATATATATATATATCTATATATTACTATATATATATATATATATATATATATATATATATATATGTGTGTGTGTGTGTGTGTGTGTGTGTACACATACACATATGTATATAGACATAACGTCAAATATAACACTCGAAATAACCCGCTGTACTACGTTAACACAACGAGCCTGCTGACTATTTCAGCATCCTACATAACTTACATGCTGCCAAACTGTGGGGATAATGCTCAACGGTATATACTCGTGCGTGAGCAATAAATTCCCCTGAGAGAGAGAGAGAGAGAGCGAGAGAGAGGTTAGATTAACACAATGCGGAATGATGACCCATCGTAACACATACATGACGTCATTCAGAACAGTCCGACGCAAGCCATCAAATAAAGGATCGGGCATTATATATCCGCCGACCCACATCCCAACTCCTGACGCTGGCCCCCCCCCCCCCCCCCTGTGTCCAACATCCCACCCACACGAGTGGGTTTGGGTAGATAATGCAATCGTTGCCCTGGGGGGGGGGGGGAGAGGGGAGGGAGGGAGGAGAGGAACAAATTAATTTATAAACCACCCCGCCATTCTGCCACTCAACTAATGGCAGGACACTGCACGGGGGAGGAGGAGGGGGGGAGGGGAGGTCTGCAGGAGGTGCTGCTGGTGGTGGTAGAGGTGACGTCTGAATAGTAGTGGTGGTGGTGGTGGTGAGGACAGACGAAGGGAAGGGAAGAGAAGAAAGAGAGAGGTAAAGAAATAAAGCGGATTCGTTAACGAAAGGGGCGAGAACAATGTGGCGTTGGTGAACATGAGGGGAAAAGGGATGCAGGAGATGCTGGAGGAGAGGGGAAGGAGAGAGAAGAAACCATATGCAATGCAGGATAAGAAAGAAGGAAATGTGAGGATGTCATAACGAGAACAATGCACGCGATGACAGCAGCAGCTGGAGAGAGAGAGAGAGAGAGAGAGAGAGAGAGAGAGAGAGAATTTCAGATAATCATTGACACCTCGAATAACATCAGGTAAAGCGCTCATAAAGTACAGTGTAACCGGGCAAGTGAGCAGCCATTCCTACAGCTGCATGATGCAGGAGAACCAGAGATCCTGAGCAACTGCGAAAGACCATTTTTCTTCAGGTCGTTTCCGAAACTTGTTCTTGGCGGCGCTGTGGCCTGGCATCTTTTTTTTTTTTTCTCATGGTCGTTCTCTCTTCCCTTCTCATTATAAATGACGGGAAACTTGAGCGAGGCACATTTTAATTAGAAATTCATTTGGGAGAAGAAGTTTATCAAAGTTGCCTTTGTTCAGAATGGCAGGAAATGTTGATAGCAGTTTTAAGAACAATGGAACCATGATGAGAATAATGATGAATTTCCTAGCATGTTGTGGAGAAGTAAGGGTGCGAATGTGTGTGTGTGTGTGTGTGTGTGTGTGTGTGTGTGTGTGTGTGTGTGTGTGAGAGAGAGAGAGAGAGAGAGAGAGAGAGAGATCCAAAATTGAAGTCTTTAATTACAATTTACATTGGTTATTCACTTATAATTTTACAATAAGTAGAGCGTTTATGATAGATAGTTCCGCTCTTTATTCAGACCATCCGTATAACCAGTTATGTAATAAAAACATAAAACGTTAAATGCAAAACCGTCTGTAGAATTAATGTTATCAAATAAAAACCGCCTATGTATGATAAAAAACTATGTTACAAATCTTAGGGGAGTTAAAATATACTAATAATAGGATAATAAGGTGTCCTAATGGTAGTATATTTTAACTCTCATAAGAGTTATGCATACTAAACTACAAAGTATTTTCTTGAAATATCTTAAAATATCTGTCTGGCATTATCACTATATATTAACAATAGCATTGGTCGTAGTATGAGCCCTGTAGCACACAATATCTAAAGTTTCTGGCGATGATAAAAATACTGTTAATTTTTTACAGATTAGCTACGACTACTTAAATAGCTATCTTGGAACTAGAACTCGTCTATATGAGGTTATTCATTTTTGTGATCTTGAGATGCACGTGTAATGCTTTTGATTTCGTTAGCAATGTGACTAACGATATCAGTTAATTGCCTATGTTTTAGTAAATGCATTCTATAACAAGAGCATTTCTTTTTTTTTTCTTTTTTTGATAGATGTGGGTCGGAATCCATGTTGACTGTTTTGCCAGTAAGTTATCTGAATTTAGAAAAGGCACGAGTTGGATTTCTTTGTATTCTCCAGAATTTTCCAAAGCACTGGGAAGAGCGATATAGGGGAGGCTCATTCCCTCGATTAGGTCTCTGCATCTAGTACCTTTGTTTGTAAAAAATAAATAAATAAATAAATAAATAAAAATAAAACAAAAAAAAGAAAAGTACATACTGGATGCTTTCACAATTAAGTGGTCATAATTACTGTTTTGTAGAAAGTTAAAAATGGAAGTGCATCCCTCATATATTATTAAAGATATACTATCCAACCCAATGTGATTCGTTTTTTTTTTAAATCTTTAAATACTTCATTTACCGTATTGATTTGACATGTCGCGGTCTGATGCGTGCACATTTAGATTAAGACACTAAGTAGGGTTACTCTGTATAATGTCGTATCATGGAGTCCCATGGTGAATTTTTGAATGCGATTTCCCCAATGTTAGCAAAATAGTAAGGCTACTACACTTACTTGCTACTTGTGCGAGATTTTCAAAATTTGGTTCCTTTTTATTATTCTCGAGGCCAGGGATATCATTTAAAACATCTCAGCATGCGCGAACAGAGTGTATTCTTGTGAGAAACAAACTTCTCTCTAGAATGAGAGAGAGAGAGAGAGAGAGAGAGAGAGAGAGAGAGAGAGAAAGAGAGAGAGAGAGAGAGAGAGAGAGAGATTGTTTTACATCATAACGTGATTTCTCTCTGGATGATGTTTTACAATTTAATGGACTCTCTCTCTCTCTCTCTCTCTCGCTCTCTCTCATCTATCTCTCTCCTCGCCTCCCCCTCTCAACGCGCACACGCACTGTCCTGAAATTCCCCAGTTGATTCTCTCGAGCAGACCCATATAACACGATGTCTGCTAAATGAAAAGGTTTTCCTGCTCAATAGTGTGTCATCGTCTCGTCTCATCAGGAGATTAAACTTGACTCTCACATTCTAACAGACGGGGGAAAACCTATCATTAGATACCTTTGGTTCTTCAATAGCAGCTTAAAGGTATTAAAGATATGATTTTTTGGAGAGAGAGAGAGAGAGAGAGAGAGAGAGAGAGAGAGAGAGAGAGAGAGAGAGGTATTTCCGTGGTCAACCAGTAACCAGACTACATATTTTCACTCAATTTTTTTCTTGCAAAAAATCGATTTGCACCATATTTCCTTATTGTTTAAAAAGTTAACGATCCATCAGTGTTTGTACAAAAAATCACTGTTAAAAAATGAATGATTCACAATATACGTCCAGAAATACAATATATATTATCTTCCGAACCATCAAGTAACAAATAACATGCACCATAACTTGTGAATAACTTGCAAACAGAATATAGATGCATCAAATCACAGTTTCCCTCTTATTAACATCAAAGACTTGGGTTTGAAACCCAGTCAGGATAAGTGCACTTTTCATACATAATTCCCATTAGGTAAATGTTTTCCCTAGTATAGTTAATCGATCCTAATGAGCTGTTTCTGGCTTGATATTTGCAATCATACGGCAATCACAAAATAAATGACATTATAAACATATATATATATATATCTATATATATATATATATATATATATATAAATATATATAAATTATGTAAGTACATATATGTATATATTCTTCTGTTAAAACAGGATACGTCTCAAGTACAAAAGGCCATTAAAACACTCTGGTTTAAAGCTAAGGCACTATATTTCAGTGAAACTTACTCTCACCCTTATCATGTTAGTGAATGATATATATATAAATATATATATATATATATATATATATATATATATATATATATATAGTGGGAGATATGCCCATCAGGTCATGCCTGGGGTCACCTCACCGCTTAGCTGACGTTGGCTCTATCAATCCCCTTAATCCGCTTCATGCGTTGCATTAAGGAAGATATTGTCTATATGGTCAGAGTCCCAGGCTCCAGTGCAAATGTTGATCCTCTTATCTTCTTGTTTTATCAGTGAAGATTCTACCATCTGACATTTGTATCGACAGCTGCTTTTGTATAAAGTTCGGATGAGTTTCCAATCCATGGTATGGTTGTGTTTATTATTATGATGGAAAATTGCCAAACTATGTTTCTCCATATCTAACTGACCACTTACATGAGTTAATCTTTCCGTGACAGACTTTCCTGTGAATCCATAGTATGAATTATCACAATCCCTGTAGGGAATAATAGATTCCTACGTCTAGAAACTGGTTTCTGCTGAACATTAATTAAGGATTTCCCCAATGTATTTGGGTAAGTGAAGACGAAATGGTTAGGGTGGCCTAATGTTTGAGTGATCTCTCATAAATTACCCATGGGAGGGATTATGATTTTGTGTGTAAATTTTTCCTTTTTGTTTTCTGTGGGTTTGTTAAAAACACACTTTGCTTTATGTAAGGCTTTGTCTATTATGTGCTTGGGGTATTTTAACAGGATAAGTTGATTTCTGATTGTTTCAAGTTCTTTGCTAAGAAAATCTGGGGAGCAAATTCTCAGGGCTCTAAGAAATAAGTTACTTGTTACGCCGAGTTTAACTGAAATGTCATGATAGCAGTAAAAATGTATGAATGAAAGGGAGAATTTCGTTTTCGTGAAGACAGTGAATTTGTAGTTTTTATTATTTCTGATGATTAAGACATCTAATAGGGGGACTTGGTTATTGTTTTCCCATTTATTACTCGGGACCAAGGAATTTAATTTTTGTAGAAAGTCATTAAAATCGCCCCACTCGCTTTTCCAGTATGTTAAGATGTCATCTACGTAACGAAGCCAAATCATATCTGCAGGTTTGATATGGTTTATAATTACTGATTCGATATACTCCACATAAAACATACAGAAGACTTTTGCAACAAATTTAGGTGGGCAAATATCCCCGTACATAACGTAAAAATTTTCAGCCTAGAAGTTGACTCCCTTTTCATAAAAGTACCACTAGAAAATGCTTTAACGTTCATCAAAAATAAACCTGAGCCATCTGCTGACCACTTCCCAGTAGAATTGAATAAAATAGTGTAACCCGTAGAGCTCTGTGTCACTAACAACGTCTTTTCCTTTGGTGATAACTTTTACCTTCAAAAAATTCGATTGAAGTATGGGGGAGTTCGCCGAGTACTGTGTTAGCAAACTTATATACGGATACACAGTGCTCACAAGTGGCTTCAGTCTTAGTTCATATATATATATATATATATAATATCATATATATATATATATCTATATATGTAATATATATATATATAACAGATCCGTAGTCCCGAGTTTTTCATGGGGGCGGGTAATGGGGGGTCGTCCCAAAACTGGACCTTTTCTTCTATAAAATGTCATTGCATATATAGGTATATACAAGATGAAATACTTTTAAAATGTTATTTAGTTATATTTAGAAAAAAAAATTGGTATGCGATCTATGCCTTCTACCCGATTAGATATTATTCAAAGTACTGGCTTTTGGTTAACAGAATTTTACTTATAATGTTCAAAGTTGCAATGAAATTCAAGAATATTTCTTCAGTGTCATTAAGTGCATTCCTTTATATGTTAACATAATAACATTCCCATTACTTGTTGTTATGTTATATACTTTGACTTACCAAAAAACATGAATTATTCATTATTTTGTAGGCACAGTTCAATGAAAAAGGATAGCCATGAGAAAAAATATGGACTTCCAGAAATTTTAGGACGACTTCCCCCAACCAACCTCCCTCGGAACAGCCTGAATATATTATATATATATATATATATACATATATATATATATATATATATATATATGATATATGTATATATATTATATATTATATATATATATATATATATATATATATATATATATATATATATATATATATATATATATATATATATATACACATATATATAAGCAAGATTGTCTGACGATGTGTCTATCAATTCCTTCCAAAGAACTAAATCTAGCCAGTCGTAAATTGATCTACTTTTGCAACTTTTCCCGATGAATTTATTGAGAAGCATTGTAAAACATGGGTTCGTCGCCTCTCGGACGGAAGTTTTAGTTAAACGATTCTTCGACCTTGAAATGAATCCGTCATGTCTCGAAATCTGCAGAAACCATCATCGTAAGACAATAATATCAAGCTACAGAGAGAGAGAGAGAGAGAGAGAGAGAGAGAGAGAGAGAGAGAGAGAGAGAGAGAGAGAGAGAGGCATAATTACACAAGAACACGGCGTTAGACTACTTCGTGGAGATATGATGTACGATGAAGAGTTAAAACAAGATTGAATAACATACTTAAACAAAAATATAAGAAAAATAAACCGCTTTCGATTCAACTTGAACTGTTATTTAATAAGCAGAATTATCTATACGCCCTTTACAAAATTACATTATTCAATCTACTTTCATATTGAGTGAGTGCCTCTGTAGCTCAGTGCACAGATACTGGACCGTAATAAACATGGTAGAAAGAAAATTCCATTTCATACCACAAACGATCACTTTTCAGCCTGTGAATAAAAGTATAAAATATCTATCTATCTATCTATCTATATACATACATACATACATACATATATATATATATATATAATATTATATATAGTATATATATATATATGTGTGTGTGTGTGTGTGTGTGTGTGTGTATGCGTTTCATAGTATTTCAACACATCGAAAAATCAAGAAGATTAATTTTAAAAAACAAAAAATAATGTATTTGTGAGAGAATTTTCCAAATGAAAATAAAATGGTTATGAAATATTAGTAACCACGTAAACCCAATTACTTATGGCTATATTCAATGCAAAATGCTTAAAACTAACCCACTTCCAAGATTGGTAAATAAACCCAAGTTTTTTTAGAAAAACCCAGCCCGGGCGGTTTAAAAAAAACGGCCGGGTCCGGGCGTTTTTTTTTTTAAACCCGGGTTTTATTGAGGAAAAGGCAGGTTTTTTTTTTGCAATTTACTAGTTTCATTTAAACTTTCTATTTCCTTATTGATTCTTTACCTTTACTATTTAAATCTAGTGATATTTCTTTGCCCTCAATTTCATTTACATTTCAGCTATCTGTTTATAATCCTTGAAAAATTAGAAGAAAAATGTAAAAACAAGTTGAACAGACATGCAAGTCTCCTACTAAGTAAAAGATCCTTTCCCGAGACCGATTTTCAGTCCATTCTGTACCAATATGGCAGTTCCGTATTTTAAGGGTTAAGTCAGACCAGGACCAAGGATATATGGTAATTAAGACTTCTTTAGCTTACGCCTACTATGGAAAGTTTGGGAAACTGATGTCCCAAGTTTCTGACAGCAACTTTTATTAATAATTGTTCCCCCATTATCATTTATCTACCTCCTAATAAATTTATTTCTATCCATTTGCATTTAGGCCCATAGGGGCCTATAAGGAAGTTTAAGTTCTGTAGTACCCAAAACCAATGCCAAGTTTGTTTGTTCTTTTAAGGCCTAAAGTATTAAATTGTAGCTAGTTTTTCATAATTACATTACTTTTCAATATAAAATCATAATAATGTATAGCATACCGTATACAGTAACTGGTACAGTACAGTAATGCCCTGTTGCAGTAAAAAAGTTGAGACTTCAGCGTATTTAGTAGGCCTAGGCTAAATCTCAAGTACCTTATGTGCCTGGGTCTGACCATAAACCTTGGCTTAGGAACATAGCTGACTTACAACAGGTCTCAGAAACTGACCTCGCAGTAGGAGACTTGCTGTTCTGTATTGCAATGAACTATATTATGTCTTCCAAAATCAAAGAAAGGGGTTTCTAGGTATACTGTTCTACTCTTCATTATATATCACACTAATATTTACACAATAGTACCATAATAATGTTTATAGAAGCAGAAAACAGCTAAAAATGGTAAAAACCCCACCCCGGTTTTTTTTCTCTAGATTAGAAAACTATTCTATTATATTTTCCATAATTTAAAAAAAGGTTGTAAATATATTTGTTCATTTAAATTATGTATAAAAACTAAAAGTTACACAATAGAAAGATGATAATGGATTATAGAAGCAGAAAACAGCTAAAACTTTTTTAAAAACCCGGCCTGGGCGGGCAAGCGGGTTGGTCCTCCGGTATCTACCCATGCCAACCCTGCCCACTGCTCATAAAAAAATTATTTAAAATTTTTAAAGAGGGAAAAAGAAGGGTATGGTAGTTTTCATAGGGACATGATGTCTGTTAAAAAAAAAAAAAAAAAGCAATCGAACCACAGAAGTGTTTTCAGTAAATATGAGTGATTAAGATGATATTTGTAACATGAGATAAATATATATTAATTTTTTTTTAACAATTTGCTTTGTCCCTGAAATAAAGAGGGAACAATCCCATTTTTTCAGCAACTTTTTGAATGAGGCTAACCACATTAAATCAGCGTTCTTCCTCCCCCACCTCTTTGCTTCGAAACACTAGACTAGGGCATTGCGTTTACTTTTGTATTCAACAAGTAGAAAGAGACTTATGTACATGGTAACAGGGTCGGATTACCTTCATGAGTTTTCTCAATAGCATATATTAATTAATGAGAACGCCACTGTTACTGCTTAACTATCATCGAAAATTTAAATTACTTTTCCATCTTTGTGGGCAGAAAGAAATAATCACATCTCTATATAATGAAAATACTGAATTTCAAGACATTTTTTGTTTAGATATCTATTAATTTATTTTTATCTTTAATAAATGGGATCTCTTTATGTATTTAACATTACCTCCTCGTACTTTTTCCTAATGAACACCTAATTCCTCTTTGGAACCTTATATTTCAAGTCAATGGCCCTTGTGTGCTTTTGCTCCATATGAATAATAATAATAATAATAATAATAATAATAATAATAATAATAATAATATATAATAATAATAAAATACTGATGGCCTCCGGAGCTAAGAAATGCTGTATCTGGTCAGTACATAAATGAGCGACCAGAGAAAAATTCGTGAGGCAAGCGCGGAGGTTACTAGCTCCACGCTAGTGACCTCATTGATATAACAATGCTGAAAACCAGACGTTGCCAATTCTGGATCTTCCCCTCTCTCCCTCAGGGATGTGTGTGTTTTAAATATATTCACTCCCATTTGGTGATCATTTCTTTCTATCAGTGGCCAATCTAAGATGTTCTATCCGTGCCATATAACTACATGGATTCATGCTACTTGTTCTATCGATGTTTTCGTAAATTCAAATTAAATTTAGCCAACGAAGATGAAATTTTCTTGCCTTGAATAGAAAACTAAAACATCACATACAACCAAACTAAAACTTCGAACTAAATCCAACACAGAACATTTTCATGACACTATAACTGTGAATCCATCGGGAGTCATTTCAATCACTTTAAACATTACGGTAATGACTCATCTATTGCATCAATTAACGCCCATCAAGCTGCGGATGCCAGCGAGCCTATAACCTAATGGATAAAAATGCCAAGCGTAAAATATAAACACTAAATACTTCTCAATCAATTAGATGCGACATGTTTTCCCAATCACAATTCCCTCATTTTTTCGCCGGAGCTTCAATCAACAGTTAAGTTAATCAGGGAAGGGGGAATGGCAGAATGATTGACGTGATTAAGTCATTCCAATATCCGCGGAACATTAAGCACTAAAGAGACCGATCATTTTTGGGAGATAACGTCACAACGGTGTTTGTTTATTTTTCAACGCCTTATACCAGAGTCCATCCGCTAAATATATACGGAAAGTTTCAGTTACGGCTGCAATACATAAAACCGGCATATAATAATAAATATAAGTCGCCTTCATTTCCAATAAAAAACTTATTGACAATAATAACCCATTTTTCAACTGATAAGTTTTATTCGAATCTAATTACAAAAAAGTTTTATAACGCTCACGTATATATATATATATATATATATATATATATATATATATATATATATATATATATATATATATACATACACAAAGATATTTTGTTATCTTAAAATCATCATTTATAAACATGCGATAGCCACATCATGTATGATACCGTAAATATTCTACAAACATGTATACTCTGTTTTTCTCCATCTGTCCATCCGCCTGTGGTGTTTGCGTATGGTAACACTGCGTCCCGGGCTTTACATGGTCACATTGCTTACATTCAACAATAATAATAATACCCTATTTTCGAATATTAACGGTGTAATTCGCATACTGTAATTTATTAAAACACTTTTCAGTTGCAAATGTACTCCCAGATATCCTTTTATTCACCTAAAACTTACACATAGCGTAACTATTTAAAGCCCGGGACGCAGTGTTACCATGCGAAAACACACAGGCGGGTGGACAGATGGAAAAAAACAGAGTATAGTATACTTGTTCAGACATCATTGTAACACCAATATTATCAACAACAATAACAAAAGCAATCATTCAATTTTGCAATCAAGAATTTGCTTGCTTGCATGTCATCGGTACTAATTTGCAAAATGAAAAAAAGAGAAAATATTTGTTTTGACGTTCATTACAAGAATCTAGACCCATTTTTAGAACAGGATCTAGTCAAGCAAACATTATCCTCTATTCGTGCGCAAAAAGGGGTGAACAATTGTTTACTGTTAGAATATTCATCAACACACTGCCACGATCTCATTACAGTCAATATTTATTTTTGTTTACGCTCAATATATACCAATATTCGTATAAAATGTGCCAAATAAACGATTATTTAATGGTTTTTTGGCTAAGTAAGCTTCCACAAAACATAAATGTCAAATACGTTGCTAAAAAGAAAACAGAACAGAGTAACCAAGAAATGAAGACGACTAAGCGATATGAAATATACATGTATACATGGCTTTACACTCTAATGTCTACGAAAACTCATATTCTTGTCATTTGCAGTCCAAAGTGAATCACCCTTTTGAGCAATCCTAAGAGGCTCCAATACCCATAGAAATCATAATTGAACTATGGCAACATAAAATAACCACGTTATAGAGCACCCAATCTGAAAGTACAGGAGTCCGCACGGATCAAGTTTAGCTTACGGTGGGAGGTCGGTACTAAGTAGACTGGCTAATCAGAAAGTCTCAGTTTTGCTGGATCTCATCATAAAATAAATATTGGCCATTAGGACCAACTTTACCAACGAAATTAAAAAAAATGATTCCGGGTATGCCTCGTAAAGAAAGTAAAAACTTTCTCGGGCGTATATTCCCTTAGATCCAAGGAATCTAATTTCCGACAACATTCGCCATTAAAGCATATTACAGAAGTCAACTATCGGATGGAAGGACGGGAAGGGAAGGAAGGCTCTTGCCCTGAACCCAAATATCTTTATATCCCCAACTCCCATTAAGTCTCCCCGGAACTCCTAATAAGCAGCACCACCCTCAACCCCAAAGACTCCTCCCTTAGTTCGCCATAAGCAAATGTGTCAACTCCAACTCCCCAAGGGTTCTGTCCCACCTCCTTAAGTAAATCTCTCACTTCAGCAAAAGTTCGGAGGCGTTTATCCTTCTTATATAGCTCGTAAATGTGGGTGCATCAGAAGAAAAAGGGAGAAAGATGGATATGCGCTCGTGTGTGTGTGTGTGTGTGTGTGTGTGTGAGAGAGAGAGAGAGAGAGAGAGAGAGAGAGACTCTCTCTCTCCAACTGTTTTCATATCAGAATGAAAACGATGTCCATGAACAGCGAAACATGTCCAAAATTGTATGTCAAGCAATATCTTGCGCATATACCTTACAGTAACTCCAAAGGCACTCGAACAGTTTTCAAACAATTAAAATAAAGATATATTATTGACAAAATTTCCTGTGACATTTATACACGAAATTATGTAAATACTTTCAAGGGAAGTATTTACATAATTTTGTGAGTACTTAGTGAGCACGAGGTCTATCAGGCCTAGTTGGCAGAACCCGGTTTAGGGGCCCTGAGTTACAAGTAAACGTACCTTCTGTTTTGGATGTTGATATCTTTAGATAAAGTCTCGATCCATAACTGAAAATTGTGTCCTTGCTCAAGAGCATCTGAAATCGTTGGTGGAAGGATGATGGAAAAGCACTCAACGAAAAATTGACACAATATCTAGGTTCTTTAACATGAATATCGAGAGGTTTTTGCAATTGAAAGCCAAAACAGATTTGCAGTTCTAGAATTTAGACCTGGGGAGGAGCACAAACTTAATGCCTAGGTTACAACAACAATACATATCAATCTGCACGAAAAACACTACAGGATAAGGAATAACCGACGATAACCTTGGATATCGAATGAGCCCTGCTATACAATAAAGAATACACAAAACCAAAAGGTAGATGCAAACAAATTTCAGGGAGATGAAGACTGCACAGTGAAAAGACGAGATAGGAACGAAGATTTGGACAAGCAGGCCGCCGTTGATGGTAACAAAGCTAACAGGAAGTGGCAACAGTGTTACTGTAGCCCACAAAATGATTAATAACAAATCCGTAGTCATGAAATGAAAAGGATGAAATTGCCTGTCAAAAGATTTGATGCCTCAAAAGGTTGGACATTATGATTCCGAAACATTGAAGGGATAATTCCGAACATTGAAGGATTAAGCATACAACCAATGAGATCAAGAAGAATGCAGGGAAGTACAGGAGGAGCTAAGATCGGCGGGCAGGTCATCCCAGGGGTTAGAAAAAGGAAAACAACATGTATGTATGTATGTATGTATGTATGTATGTATGTATGTATGTATGTATGTATATGTATATATAAGCGAATACCACGGGAAAATGATAGTCAGAAATCCAAGCGCTTTCGTCTTTATTCAGACATCGTCAAGGAGCTCCTTGACGATGTCTGAATAAAGACGAAAGCGCTTGGATTTCTGACTATCATTTTCCCGTGGTATTCGCTTATTTATGAAGTCACGTGCATCTACTGTGATTTTTTAAGCATATGTATATATATACCCTTAAATCCACGATAGAAAGGTGAGCTCATATATATATATATATATATATATATATATATATATATATATATATATGTGTGTGTGTGTGTGTGTGTGTGTGTGTGTGTATGTGTATGTGTGTGTGTGGGTGTGGTGTTGTGTGTGGTTGTGTGTGTTTGTGTGTAAAATAAAATATAATATAATAAGCGAAAATCTCACAGCAAAAATTATTTTTTATTTTCCTTTTGGTGGTATTCCCTTATATCTGAAGTTACGTGGATCTACTGAGATTTTTTAAGCATATATATATATATATATATATATATATATATATATAAATATATATATGTGCGTTTGTGTGTGGTGTGTGTGTATAGTTATGATATAACCATTATCATTAAGTGGCCAAGTAAGATGGTGCGCACTGGATGTCAGAGTAGGCACGGCTATGGGGAGGGGGATGGAGCGGACACTTCACTTGTTTTACTCTAAACAGCTTCGTTTTTCCGCCAAGAGCGTTCGAGTTACTAGTGTTAGATTCCTTAAATCCTTATTCATTTTGTGAGTAAGATACTGGAGACAATACCTTACCGTTCCAGTAATGTGGAATATGCAGATATGATATTTATATATGGGTTTTGCAAACATGAACTACATTGTTATATATATATATAAAAAAGGGAAATCAGCAATTATTCTGATATGAATAAAATACTAAAATATCATGAAACCTTAGCCCTCTCCATCAATGGTATTCTCTAGACTCCGACAAAGAAAAGAAAGCAAGGCAAATGGAATCTCCCCTTCATCAAAGACAGGCCTATTCACAACGCACCATTGAAGGTTTAACATGTATTTTCAAAAGTCTCTCCTTCTACATCAAAAGTATTCATCATACAGCAGTCGAACGGAAAACACACCTAAGAAAATGCCTTCGTCTCTGTCAGAAAAAAGAAAGAATGGCACTTATGACTCACAGCATAGGCCTAGTCCTGAATCCTGATTCAACAATTCTGTGATATTCCCACTACTTTCTTGATACGTAAAGCTAATTGTTAAAATTACATCACAGTGAAGTCTGTTCACAGGGGATTTACTAATTGAAGGGACTGTAGTGTTACATTATTCACAAACCTGCGAGAAAAAAATCATAATTAAAAGACTAGCAATCCAGTTGCCTAATGCACTTCTTCAACCCTTTCACCCCACCCCGCTCTACCCCTTACCCTGACTACTCAGACATCGCGTTACGTCATGTTGGCTGAGAGCAGCATTAAGGAAAACCGCTTATTTTAGAAATTCGCCTCACCAATAAACTAAGACTTAAAATGCATATGTTTATAGAACATTTTCTGTTTAGAATGACCTTTTCTTTCATTTCCCGAAATATTTGCATAAACTTGTGTTAACACCCTGTGTTTATATATTATATATATATATATATATATATATATATATATATATATATATATTATATATATTTATATATATGTGTGTGTGTGTGTGTGTGTATGTACATACTAGAGAAAGCCACTAGGAAAGATCAAAATGAAAAAAGAGTGGCTAGTACTTTCGCGAATTTAACACATCTTCGGGGCACAAACAAAATCGCGCGCTTACTTTTGTGTTTTCTTATATATATATATTGTATGTATATATGTGTATATATATATATATATATATATATATATATATATATATATATATATATGTGTGTGTGTGTGTGTGTGTGTGTGTGTGTGAAAAAGGAACGTGTTGTGTAAATTATATTGCTTAATTTGCTAGAAAATGATGTATCAAAATCGTTATACTCTCTTCTATAATGGAGATGTGCAATGAATGTTACACAGATATACCAATGCAGAGAGAGAGAGAGAGAAAGTGAGAAGGTGATGGAGGAGGGAGGAGTTGCTTGATGGAATAATATAACATCGTTCGATCAAAGAGGGCCGCATCAAACAACGGGGCTTTATTCTGATGGCTTTAATAAGGTGCCTCTCTTCTTTACGCTAACATAATTATCGTGATTAAAGAGCCAGCTTGGTTTCCCGTGCAAGGAGCAGCAACAGGTGCAACTACTGAATGAAATCAATCTGATGAAGGTTCGAGGAATGAAAGGCAACACAAGCCTGATTCACTGTGATGAAGTCATTAAGCAAACAAAGATAAACAAGACGTAAAAAATTGGGCTCCTAGAACTCCCAAGTACAATAGCCTAAGTAAATCTTGT
>NC_087200.1:158742651-158755753 GCF_015104395.2 Macrobrachium nipponense
GACCTACGAGGTCTTTCGGCGCTGAAACAGAGATTGACAGTAAAAGGTTTGAAAGTTGTAACAGGGAAAAAACCTCGCAGTCGCACTATGAATCAATCGTTAGGTGGGGTGGAAAGTAAGATGGAAGAAAGAGAATATGAAAGGAGGCGCAGTAAATGGAACGAAAGGGGTTGCAGATAGGGTAGCAGGCACGCATCTTTTGTGACATCCTATCTTCAAGATCTCTTGTATGGGAAGTATACCAGAGTTTGCTTGTGAAGTTAAATAATTATGCATGAATTAGTATGAAAGGCAAGTCCACGTATCATGAATCCTGGTTTAAGGCGGCCAATAACTAACTGAAAACCCCGAAAGAAAACTATTAAACTCAATGTACTTAGCTCTATACCGAGGACCAATTGCTTGGAGAAAATTACGCTTTAATATAGTAAACATAACTGGCTTAAGTTGGAAGTAGTACCCTTTCTCTTTTAGCTTCATAAAGCAATATTCCGCTATAACCAACTCCCTTCCTTCTCTTGTGAACTGCCAGATGTTTTAGGAAGGAGATGGAAGATTTACCTTCTTTTGCTGAGCTCAGAAAACAAAAGCTAGCAGTAATGAAGAAAGAATAAAAAATATCTCAACTTTTCCCACTTACACATTAGGTTATCTCACGAACTTACTTTAAATGAGACATACACGCATTGGTTACCATGACTAAAAGGAGAAAGGAAAAAGGAAAGGAGAAAAAAAAACGAAAAGATTCCTGAAAAACATGAGCATACGCAGGTAAAATGTGCCCCAGAGCTTTCTTTCTAGAGATTCCTTCATTGCACAAAAAGGGAAGCAGCTTGAGAAGATGCATTCTCTGAAATGGTGATTCGTTCTTCACTGCAGAGAATTGAACGAGATCCTAATTTCAACTTTCCATCTCTACAGTGTATTAGTCCCGTTTTATTAGCCAATTCTTCAACTGACTTGGTCTAAAAGAAATAGATAGTAGGCCCTCTATTTCTGCCATGTGTCACATGGAAAAAACAAACTTTAAGAAGAAGAAAAAGAAACAAGGATTATTTGCACATACCACTACATAACTAAATTTCAAAAGGTTGAGGTCAATTGCTCTGCTCACCTAACGAATATGTTCGAACAGTCACTATAACGAAATTAATTTAATGAAAGGGGACAAAACCCTGAAATCATTATTTCGTTTGGCTACATTAAAAGGCCTGGATGCTCAGTGCCATCTCAGAGATGATGATCTCCCTCTCAAGAACATCCAAATCTACGATCAGATCACAGAAGTTGCCTTTTAAAAGGTGCACATGCACTTATGGTGCTAAAAGGCGACGCATATTTGGTAATAAACAGGTCATTTAATAAAAGCACAACGATATAAAACTAAATCTGACACGTCTTGTTTAAAGGAAAATAAATATAATAAAGCTTAAAGACTGGTAAAAGGCAACTATTAACCAAACAACTAAAAAAAAATCACTTTGACTTCCTGGATAATATTATGACTAAATTTATTTGAAATTAAAATTCATACAATGATTACAAATTGTTTTTACAGAACACTATAATTCTACCTGGATATTCTAACGGAAAATGAAAACAGGAATTTCCTGGAGGCTAAAGCCTACAAACGTTTGACTTGCGCCATTAAAACCCTATTTCCTGACTGTGAAAATGACTTTTTTCTGTGCGGTTTTCGAAAACCTTGACAGACAAAAAGGAAAACGGAGCACTGTAATCAATGGTTGAGGTTTCGGTAAAAAGGTTTTTACCGTAACGTCAACGTTATTCAGTAGACAGACTGTACAACCGTTGAGCATATAACACACTATTGTTTCCGATACACAAAATTTCGTACTGACCAATTTAGAATTTAGAATTAGAATTTAGAAAACTCCTCGAAAAAAATAACATTAATAATAAAATAAAAATAAAAGAAAATTGTCGCAACATAAAACCAAATAAATAAATTCGAAAAATATAAGAGAGCCAGACAGACAGATGAACGAAGGGGCGAGGGAGACAAAGAGGTGGAGGAAGTGAAGTGAAAAATAAAAGAATTATGACACAACATCCGTCATGAAAAACTTTAAAACTCCGTGATCCCAGAATAGACAGTTCCATCAACAGATGAAACACGAGCAAATATGAAAATAACAGATAACAGTAATGAAAAAAAAACCTGAGGTTGATCACGAAACATAGAAATGACACGATCTCACTCGCGCATCTTTTTTTTTTTTTTTTTTTTTATTTACATGATTTGATATGGGCTCCTCCCCCTTACCTCTCTCTCTCTCTCTCTCTCTCTCTCTCTCTGCTCTCTCTCTCTCTCTCTCTTATTTTTGTATGATCGCTCGATCTCTCACAAACTCATTTTTTTAACGTGGCTGCTTGATGCTTGACGCGGCATATATCTCACTGACACACACCGACTGACACACACACACACACACACACACACACATACGCACACGCAGACGCCGCATGCAGAGAAAAACTCGACGTAGCGGAGTGGCGCTATCCTCAGAAGAGGTGCCACGAAGCATCACGGGTGATTTCCCTTGATAATCACGCCACGATAACAATTAACGGGATGACTCCGTGAAATACAATTTAGTAGCGAAAGTAAATGGAAGGGTTGCCATGCGGGAAAGATGTCGTCAGAGAGAGAGAGAGAGAGAGAGAGAGAGAGAGAGAGAGAGAGAGAGAAACATTCCAGGAAAATGAAAGGTGGAAGAGCAAAATATAAAATAACACACTAAGTAATAACTCGATATGTTTCGTGGTTTATTCACCTGGAAGAGAGAGTAACACGAGAATAAAAGTGAAAAAAAAAAAAAAATAATAATAATAAGAGCGGGACAAGAACTGACCGACCATACGGAAAAATGGGATTCGTAAAAAATGTTTTCCAGAATCTTCCAAACAAAACTGATGATAATATCAATAACGACGATTAAAATTAGGAAAACACGGAAGACTAGATACTTGAGAAGAAAGGAGAGAAGGTTGAAAGACCTTACGAAATGACTCGGCGAAACACAATAGTGAAATGACCCCGTTACGAAACATAACAAGACCCAGATGAGTTTCGCTTCACATCACTTCGACACAATAGTAACCCTCTCTCCTCTCTCTCTCTCTCTCTCTCTCTCTCTCTCTCTCTCTCTCTCTCTCTCTCTCGTAGTTGTTTTCCTAAATGGAAAGACTCAGTTTACCCGTCCAAATACAAGCATTTTAACTTATACCAATAATCCCACCAAGGAAGGACGATTTCATTCCCTATACAACATATAATAAATAAAACGTATGTCTCAATACAAAAACTATAATTCTTCCTTGTCAATATACTAGAATGGTGTCTTGTGCGTTCTCTGTTGGAATCGACGAGGCTGCTCAAATAACTCACAAATAGATGCAAGTGTTCAGACTCGCGAACCGAAGCAGCAAACACCTCATTTCCTCCCCAACACCAACGATTCTAATGCAATGGACCGCTTACTTTTTCGCCTAAAGAACCTGAAAGCTAAGCCAAGTTTGGAACTGCAAAGTAGCATCGCTATATTTGGCAAAGAGACTACACCTAAGCCAGTTATTTCGCGTGTCCTCCCAGCCATGACACCAAGAACTAGAAGAGTCATGACCGATGTGCAATGAATTCAAAGTATTACAGCTTTAGTCACGAAATTATCAGAAGAATGAATGAGATGGATGAACATTATCAAACATCCATAATACACTTAGATGTAGGCATAAAGCACGTGTTTACACTGCGTATTTTCATTTACAGCATAAGAGTATAAAATGTAATGAAGAGTTTGCTGAGAATTTCCTTTAAATTTAAATAACCTGAAAACTTCTAACGATGTTCACACTTAATATTCTAAATTACATTTCATCGAAACTGAACTGGAGCGAATTTCTATGGAGAGATTAATCATTCTGCCTCGGAGATCATTAACTTGCTACATCTATGACCGAGTACAGTTTTTAGGTATCACAGTTAGATATTAGTTACTGAAACGCTTTACTGAGACATATTTGTCACTGTTTGTACATAAAGGAGCCAGTGACCTCTCGCTAGCATTATAATCCCTTGGTCCAGTTCCTCTCTGACACAAGTTGGCCTTTCTATAGATTACCCAGAGATACTATTTTGGTGCCTATTGTACTGAACACGAGAGCGTCATTCCCTCTCCTATCAGGCTGCCTTCTAACACCAGTCTGAAACTTCTTCCCCAAATTACCCTGGGAAAATGGTTTCAACGAGCGCCTCTTCCCTCCTGCTGCCAAACTTTAGAATTCCCTTCCTACTTTTGTTTTCCAAACTTTTATATTCTTTTTCCTTCACTTCGTGTTTAAAACCCGACCTTCATTCATCCTTTTTCGTGTTCTTGTTTACGTCTGGCCTGGGTGGAAAAGAAAGGGTAGGTACTGCTTCTCATGCCTCACAGGCTTTTGCACTTTTGAACATATATATATATATATATATATAATATATATATATATATATATATATATATATATATATATATATGTGTGTGTGTGTGTGTGTGTGTGTGTGTGTGTGTGTGTGTGTGTGTGTTTGTCTGTGTGTGTCTGTGTGTGTATATAATATACATGTGTGCGCGCGTGTGTGAATTTTCCCAATGTTGAGGTGGCTGAAGACTGTGAAGATTGAGGTATTACCTTCTGTGACATTCACAAACTAATAATTCACTTGATATCCATAGTTAACATTCTATATAAGTCTCGCTGTTTTATGCAGGCAGTTTGGGAATATATTGAAGCTGTGTTATACAGTTAAATATTTATAGAGTATGAAAAGATGAATTTTGAAACTAAGTAATGATTAAGTATTATGTATCTTGCTTGGAATTTTGAAGATTTGGCATCACACTGACTACAAACATTCCGTGGAAGCCCACCCAGAACTGACTGGATAAATTACCAGTGCGGAAATGAAAAACGATAAAAGTAAACAACAAACAAATATGCCCACGCTACATATCAGTATGGCAATTCGGCGAAGGTTTGTCACTCGCAATCTCCTCGCTCTATTCGCATTTATTAGCTACGGAAAGGTAACATTTAACGCCAACCCCACACAGGGGAAGAAGGATCCTGGCTGAAAATATATATCTCTTTCTTCATGGTTAGAGTTGATTCCTTTTAGCCAGGGGTATACAAAGGAACACTGATCCCAATCCCTTTGGTCTCAGCATTCACGGGCAGAAGCAGAGAAAATCATCATTCAAGCATAATCGACTTGGGGGGAAAAAAACCCCGACACGAAGAGAATGAGACCTTGTAACTGATGCGGACTTTTACTCCACAAAAGGAACACCGAAAATATATACTATACCAACAAGAGGCAACCGAAGGTAATCTGGCTCTACACCCCAGATGATATCCTTTCCTCAAGGATGAGATCGCTCACACTGAAATATAATCATGCAGCCAATCCTGATGGCCCCCAAACGTCATCATGCTCGCATCCAACATGACCCCTGCTCCTACACATTAGTTGGACTACTTGTGTGAACTTTGACGAATCACTTCGAGCAAATATAAATGGTTTATTATATAATACTAATAATCAGTATTTGAAAGAGATATGAACACGAAAAGTCCTAGGAATGCGCCTCTGAAGTGCTCTGAATTCCCAAGAATATTCAATACTGGGATGTAAATTTTGTCACGTTTCAAGGAGGATAAAAGCAATTAGTAATCTATTAACACTGACGTAATGCTTTAAAATGTTACCATAGGCTCCCTGTCAAATCTTCACTTACTCACTAGCTATACAAACAAGGAAAAAAATCATTACAATTTAAGCAGCATTCAACGGATGTTTAAAACGAAAAAAATAGATTTAAAAATGGAATACGTCTTGAGGAATCTAAAGGTTAAAAGGCAAAACTTGTAATAATCAAACTATAGCACATATCCGCCCACAGGCCCAATGACATGTTGGACGACGTAATCGGATCGCTCACAGAGTCCCACCAAAAAATCTCCCGATGACAAAGGGTTCGTAAAAATTAAATGTAGGAGAGCTTTGAAACGACAGCATTAAATTCGAATAAATGAAATTCTAAACAGGAAATCATCGAACCAATTTTAAACTGACTGGTCCAAAAGCGCTCTGGCCTAAAATGTAAAATGGCTCTGATAGATTAACAAATAAAACCTTTCTACTGTACTTTAAAATGAAATTTTTGTGACGTTATTGACTAATATCAATCCTATGGCTACCAAAGTTTAATACTGAAGTCATGTACTCAAGCCTTAAAGAAATTATCTTCTAAAAAAAAGACAATATAGATCAACCACAATATTTCGTAAAGCTGAATCACCCATGAAAGAATGAATCAGGGCAAAGCAGAACAAAATCAACTCCTGGAGGGCAAATGAGATGACTCATCAAATCTCAAATATATGACCTCTTAAACAAATCAAACCCTTCAATAAAGTTCCAGAATTTTAATGAAGTAATCACAAATGAAGTCTATATCCATGATTACAAATTATCACAAATAAAATGTTATGTGTAATTTTATACGCAAAGTTTTCCATAGTAATTTACATCACTCTTATAAACAATAGTAAAACACGTAAAACAATTCAAGCAGATAGCATAGCATAAAAGGGCTAAAAAAAAAAGAAGATCAACACCATCTCAGGGATTACGCTGCGGTATTGTACGTAAGGTATTGTTCGTACGTGGTTAGGTATTGTATGTATACGTAAGGACTCGGGTGTTTATAACAATGACAAAATCAGTGCAAACTGTTTTAGGTCCTTTATCTTTCCTCTACTAGAATACTGTTCTCCGATGTAGATGTCTGCTTCTGCCAGAGATTTAGCCTCTTTAGATAGAGTAGTTAGAGGTGGTACGTTTCTGTTTCCTAATATTAGCAGTGTTGACTTGAACCATCGACGGATGTCTCTTGTTTTGTCAAATTTTCATAAGTTGTATTTTAACAATTCACAATTGATCCCTGCTCCCCTTTTCCTGCTGAGATCAACAAGATTTGCTGAACAGTAACACAAACACCTTTGCAATTATATCTCGCTGTCGAACTTTTCAGTTCCCGAGGTTCTTTATTCCTCACCGCTGGACCGTGAAACAGCCTCCCTGAGGATGTCGTGTCATTGGAACTCCAAAAGTTCTAGCGAAGATGCAATGCATTACTGCCCTAATTGTTTCCCCGTGTATTTTAATAATTCACTTACGTTTTTAGTTATCTATTCATTAATTTGTAAATTTATATGTCCATAAGTAACCTCTTCTTTCGGTATTTCCCATTACCTTCTGTTATTTATTTCAATCAAACACCATATTCTTTGGAAACTTGAATTTCAAGTCAATGACCCCTTTGGGCTTGTTCCATGAATAAGGTTCATCTTCTGAATAATAATAATAATAATAATAATAATAATAATAATAATAATAATAATAGATATCCTAATCCAGACTGTAAGGATTATATCTGGGGACATTAGAATGGAGTTTGGAATAGAAAAATGCGCCTTAGTCAACATACAAAAGGGCAAAGTAACGAGAACTGAAGGGATAAAGCTACCAGATGGGAGCAACATCAAACACATAGATGAGACAGGATACAAATACCTGGGAATAATGGAAGGAGGGGATATAAAACACCAAAGAGATGAAGGACACGATCAGGAAAGAATATATGCAGAGACTCAAGGCGATACTCAAGTCAAAACTCAATGCCGGAAATATGATAAAAGCCATAACACAGGGGCAGTGCCAGTAATCAGATACAGCGCAGGAATAGTGAAATGGACGAAGGCAGAACTCCGCAGCATAGATCAGAAAACCAGGAAACATTTGACAATACACAAAGCACTACACCCAAGAGCAAATACGAACAGGCTATACATAACACGAAAGGAAGGAGGGAGAGGACTACTAAGTATAGAGGACTGCGTCAACATCGAAAACAGAGCACTGGGGCAATATCTGAAAACCAGTGAAGACGAGTGGCTCAAGAGTGCATGGGAAGAAGGACTAATAAAAGTAGACGAAGACCCAGAAATATACAGAGACAGGAGAATGACAGACAGAACAGAGGACTGGCACAACAAACCAATGCACGGACAATACATGAGACAGACTAAAGAACTAGCCAGCGATGACACATGGCAATGGCTACAGAGGGGAGAGCTCAAGAAGGAAACTGAAGGAATGATAACAGCGGCACAAGATCAGGCCCTAAGAACCAGATATATTCAAAGAACGATAGACGGAAATAACATCTCTCCCATATGTAGGAAGTGCAATACGAAAAATGAAACCATAAACCACATAAGCTAACAATGCCCGGCACTTGCACAGAACCAGTACAAAAAGAGGCATGATTCAGTGGCAAAAGCCCTCCAGTAATAAGTGGTACGAGCACCAACCAGAGGGAGTGATAGAAAACGATCAGGCAAAGATCCTCTGGGACTATGGTATCAGAACAGATAGGGTGATACGTGCAAATAGACCAGACGTGACGTTGATTGACAAAGTCAAGAAGAAAGTATCACTCATGATGCCGCAAATACCATGGGACACCAGCCAGTTGAAGAGAAAGAGCGGGAAAAAAAGAAAAAAGGGATAAAGTTTCAAGATCTGAAAAAAGAAATAAGAAGAATATGGGATATGCAGTGAAAATCGTACCCATAATCATAGGAACACTAGGCACGATCCCAAGATCCCTGAAAAGGAATCTAGAAAAACTAGATGCTGAAGTACTCCAGGACTCATGTAGAAGAATCTGATTCCTAGAAACGGCGCACATAGTAAGAAAAAAAAGTGATTGGACTCCTAAGGAGGCAGGATGCAACCAGAACCCCACACTATAAATACCACCCAGTCGAATTGGAGGACTGTGATAAAGCAAAAAGAAAAATGATAATAATAATAATTATAATAAAACTGGATTACAAAAGCAAGATTCAAGGTAGCGAATGCCTATAGCTAGTAGCACATGGTGAATTTCGCGCAAACACATGTTTTAAGTAAATGAATTCCTTTACCCCTTCTGCAAACAATTCAACAAGACTGAAAAGTGCTTTACAATTCCCCAGTAGGATTCATACTAAAATATAATGCGGTTCAAATTCATTGGCACCGTTAAACGAAAAAAAAAATAAATAAATAAAAACTTATGTAGCTGAACACTGTAATATGCATATAAACTACTCTTTCATCTTTCTTGGTTAAACCTTTCAAGCACTAAAATTATAAAGGAGTAGTATTCCACCTGGGGAAAGGAGAATGTTTGAATAAATCTCAATTTCCATGTCGAGTATACTTAAAAAAAAAACCTGTCAAATAACACCTTAAAAAAAAATAGAGAAAAAAAATGAAAAAACAGAAAACTCCTCACTTTGGGTTTCTATGCGTAAAGTAAACAGACAGGTCGAGAATAAACTAAGACAGGCTACAAAACACGAGGCCGCAGACAAAACCCTACAAGGGAACTTCTTCACCTCTCTGAGGATCATAAAACAAGAAAATATAGAACAAGGAATTCTGAATCGAATCTAGTTTTCTTTGACTCAATGGCAAATGATCTTTGGACCCCTAAAATCCACATCTATTCAATATATAGTGTGCATATATACGAGGGGGACCCAAAAGTAACCGGAATGTGTCATAGAATTTATTCAGTTATTGTTACATGTTTACAGTCTTATCACCTTCAAAAGTATTCTCCATTTGAAGCATTGCAGTTATCCAGATGTGTTTACCACTGTTGAAAGCAATTCTGGAACTCTTGTGAAGTTATGGCTTTTAATGACTCCGTCGTTTTCTTCTGAACCTCTTCAACGTCTGTAAAACGTTTCCTTTGAGGGCTTTCTTCATTCTGGGGGAACAAAAAGAGTCACAGGGAGCAAGATCGGGTGAATAGGGAGGGTGGGTAAGTGGGGTCATGCCATCTTGGTCAGAAACTGTCTCACACTCAAGGCGGTGTGCGCTGGTGCATTGTCGTGATGATGCCACCACCCTCCACTTTGCCACAGGTCGGGGCGTTTCCGTCTCACGGAATCTCGCAAAAAGCTTCAGCACTGCTAAGTAAAGCGTCTGGTTAACAGTGTGACCTGCAGGAACGAATTCTTTGTGGACAATTCCTTTCACATCGAAGAAACAAATCAGCATCATCTTGACACTGGACTTCACTTGACGAAATTCTTTGAGACGGAAACGCCCCCCCGACCTGTGGCAAAGTGGAGGGTGGTGGCTTCATCACGACAATGCACCAGCGCACACCGCCTTGAGTGTGAGGCAGTTTCTGACCAAGAATGGCATGACCCCACTTACCCACCCTCCCTATTCATCCGATCTTGCTCCCTGTGACTTCTTTTTGTTCCCCAGAATGAAGAAAGCCCTCAAAGGAAAACGTTTTGCAGACGTTGAAGAGGTTCAGAAGAAAACAACGGAGTCATTAAAAGCAATAACTTCACAAGAGTTCCAGAATTGCTTTCAACAGTGGAAAACACGTCTGGATAAGTCATTGCTTCAAATTGAGAATACTTTGAAGGTGATAAGACTGTAAACATGTAACAATAACTGAATAAATTCTATGACAAAATTCCAGTTACTTTTGGGTCCCCCCTCGTAAGTATATGTATAACTGAATCACGAAAGTTTGGAACGTGATAAATCCATAAATAAAGGTATAAGCCACAAAGGAAATATAAACAACGGAGTTTCTGCAAGATCTTTCGACTCAACGTCCTTTATTCAGACAAACTGACCTTACATGAGAAATTGAGGGTACAGGAAAGGTCGTTATAAACTGACAGATAGGGATTATAAGGAGATTAGTACCTAGAATCCAAACACACCTGGAGAATGAGTAACCTTTCCAAACAAGCATAAACATGGTACAATCTAAGAACAAAAAGATTAAGTCCCACTGCTCAGACACAGGGACAAGACAATTGAAGGATTATACAGGGCGACAGCTGACCACATTCAGACTTTGGTAAACAAAACCTTATTCACAAAACATATTAAACATACATATACAAAGAAAATATATCTAAGGCAACTAATTTGTATTTAGGTCTGTAATTATATCTTTGAGGTCATTCTTAAACATGTTACAAATACAAGGGTCTAAGTGAAACAGGCCACGACTAATATTAAAATTACAATGGGAAGTAAGTTGTATTATGGCAGATTCTAAAAGATTTCATGATAAGACATCTTTTAATCTTGCAATTACTGAACTACCAATCCAATTTATCCGGTGGTTGTTTTTCACTTAAATGAATGAATATTGCATTAGATGTTTGCCCAGTTTTTTGAGAGAATATTTATGCTGTTTTAATCTTACTTCTAAGCCTTTGCTCGACTGTCCATGTCTCTGAGCAGTTGGACTTAATCTTTTTGTTCTTAAATTGTACCCTTGTTTATGCATGTTTGGAACGGTTACTCATTCTCCAGGTGTGTCGGATTCTAGGTACTAATCTCCTTATAATCCCTATCTGTCAGTTATACGACCTTTCCTGTACCCTCAATTTCTCATGTAAGTCAGTTTTGTCTGCTGAGTAAAAGGACGTTGAGTCGAAAGATCTTGCAGATACGCCATGCTTATTTTTCCTTCGGGGCTTATACCTTTATTCATATATATGTATATAGAGTAACAAAACCCCATTTAAATAACTAAAGGAAACAGAATACTCATTTGGTGGGTTACACTTACATTCCCCATACTTTTCTTTGTTTTAATAAGAAACTTGTCAATGGATTTAAAAGCCACTTATCTTTGACGGAGTTTTACAAAAGAATGTCATGTTAATGATACCTCATAAACACGTTCAATATGAGTCAAATGATGTGCATCATGCGGACGTGTGTTCTATTTTAATACGAGTTTCCACGGAATTCTTGCCTTTTACATTACAAAATCAAAGTGACGTGAACTGCGAGAACAATTCAACCAAGTCTTAAAGCCGGAGTGACGAAAGCATATCGAAATATAACTACAGCTTCTTTTAGCACACTCCCTAAATTCAATACTCCGAACCTTTTAAACCTGGGGGCGTAGAGCAGCGCATGACTCCCTACCCCTACTTACCCAATTAAGTGCCTACAAACAACATGGGGTGATCATATCACCCCAAAAAGATCAGTTTCTATATTGATTTAACTCCGGCTTTATTCGTGACAAAAGGGTTGAAAGAGCGCTGCACAATGACAGCCATTTAACGCTAACAAAGGTTAGGCATTTCTTTTCTAGCGTAAATTTTAATCCGCTCCCCCCCCCCACCAACCCCACCCACCCCACACACACACAGTAAAAGCCATAACATATGGCCATTACGATCATATAAACCATTTCGTAGTAAATGCAATGAATAAACATCGTGCGACGAAAACAATGAAGTTAGGAGACTCCCACGAAAATACACATGAACACGAACACGCATAAAGTATTCCATCTTACTTAGGCAGCAGAAGTGAGCCCTCCTCTTGCCTCTTCCCCCACCAAGACCTCCTCAGCGGCATGCCCTCGAGTTCCCTCTAAATATCAACAATAGATTTCCAGCAAAATGTTTTAGGAGAGGAAATGGGTCGAAATGCAAGATCAGTGTCGGAGAAATGGAATCTTTTAAACAAACAAATTTTTAACTCTTTTTCTTTACACTTTCTTTAAGCGAAGCCAAAAGGCCCCTCCGGCCGTAGTATTATATTTCTCTTCCAACTGAAAGCACAAAATTAAGACGCTTATTGATCTACGCTTCACGAAAATCACTTCATTCGTCTTGCAAATACTGAAAAATAATTAAATGTGTAAAACCATGCGCCATATATTTAACTCCATCTCATTCTATCGTTAACAATTGTTATGGACGAAAACCTTGTCCATTCAAGTGCCAGGCATGGCGAACAATGCACCCAGCAAAATATTTTCATCAGACATAGTATCTCAACACGGCTACGGAAACAAAACCCTTTTTTATTTTTAGAGGAGAAAACGCACAACAAACCGTTGACAACGAGGAGACACAGCAACGAATGGAAATAACCCAATACATGGTCATTTGACGGGAAAAATCTCTGAGGAAG
>NC_087200.1:158756253-158768753 GCF_015104395.2 Macrobrachium nipponense
CTTCCTCAGAGATTTTTCCCGTCAAATGACCATGTATTGGGTTATTTCCATTCGTTGCTGTGTCTCCTCGTTGTCAACGGTTTGTTGTGCCTTTTCTCCTCTGAAAAAAAAAAGGGTTTTGTTTCCGTAGCCGTGTTGAGATACTATGTCCGATGAAAATATTTTGTTGGGTGCATTGTTCGCCATGCCTGCGAAGAGCTGGCTGGCACTTGAATGGACAAGGTTTCGTGCATAACAATTGTTAACGATAGAATGAGATGGGAGTTAAATATATGGCGCATGGTTTTATACCATTTAATTATTTTTCAGTATTTGCAAGACGAATGAAGTGATTTTCGTGAAGCGTAGATCAATAAGCGTCTTAATTTTGTGCTTTCAGTTGGAAGAGAAATATAATACTACGGCCGGAGGGGCCTTTTGGCTTCGCTTAAAGAAAGTGTAAAGAAAAGAGTTAAAATTTGTTTAAAAGATTCCATTTCTCCGACACTGATCTTGCATTTCGACCCATTTCCTCTTCTTAAACATTTTGCTGGAAATCTATTGTTGATATTAGAGGGAACTCGAGGGCATGCCGCTGGAGGAAGGTCTTGGTGGGGGAAGAGGCAAGAGGAGGGCTCACTTCTGCTGCCTAAGTAAGATGGAATACTTTATGCGTGTGTTCGTGTTCATGTGTATTTTCGTGGGAGTCTCCTAACTTACTTGTTTTCGTCGCTCGATGTTTATTCATTGCATTTACTACGAAATGGTTTATATGATCGTAATGGCCATATGTTATGGCTTTCATTCACTGTGTGTGTGAGTGGGTGGGGGGGGGGGGGGAGCGGATTAAAATTTACGCTAGAAAAGAAATGCCTAACCTTTGTTAGCGTTAAATGGCTGTCATTGTGCAGCGCTCTTTCAACCCTTTTGTCACGAATAAAGCCGGAGTTAAATCAATATAGAAACTGATCTTTTTGGGGTGATATGATCACCCCATGTTGTTTGTAGGCACTTAATTGGGTAAGTAGGGGTAGGGAGTCATGCGCTGCTCTACGCCCCCATGTTTAAAAGGTTCGGAGTATTGAATTTAGGGAGTGTGCTAAAAGAAGCTGTAGTTATATTTCGATATGCTTTCGTCACTCCGGCTTTAAGGCTTGGTTGAATTGTTCTCGCAGTTCACGTCACTTTGATTTTGTAATGTAAAAGGCAAGAATTCCGTGGAAATTCGTATTAAAATAGAACACACGTCCGCATGATGCGCATCATTTGACTCATATTGAACGTGTTTATGAGGTATCATTAACATGACATTCTTTTGTAGAACTCCGTCAAAGATAAGTGGCTTTTAAATCCATTGACAAGTTTCTTATTAAAACAAAGAAAAGTATGGGGAATGTAAGTGTAACCCACCAAATGAGTATTCTGTTTCCTTTAGTTATTTAAATGGGGGTTTGTTACTCTATATACATAGATATGAATAAAGTTATAAGCCACGAAGGAAAAATAAGCAACGGCGTATCTGCAAGATCTTTCGACTCAACGTCCTTTACTCAGCAGACAAACTGACTTACATGAGAAATTGAGGTTACAGGAAAGGTCGTATAACTGACAGATAGGGATTATAAGGAGATTAGTACCTAGAATCCGACACACCTGGAGAATGAGTAACCTTTCCAAACAAGCATAAACATGGGTACAATTTAAGAACAAAAAGATTAAGTCCCACTGCTCAGACACATGGACAAGACAATTGAAGGATTATACAGGGCGACAGCTGACCACACTCAGACTTTGGTAAAAAAAACCTTATTCACAAAACATATTAAACATACATATACAAAGAAAATATATCTAAGGCAACTAATTTGTATTTAGGTCTGTAATTATATCTTTGAGGTCATTCTTAAACATGTTACAAATACAAGGGTCTAAATGAAACAGGCCACGATTAATATTAAAATTACAATGGGAAGTAAGTTGTATTATGGCAGATTCTAAAAGATTTCGTGATAAGACATCTTTTAATCTTGCAATTACTGAACTACCAATCCAATTTATCCGGTGGTTTTTCACTTAAATGAATGAATATTGCATTAGATGTTTCCCCAGTTATTTGAGAGAATATTTATGCTGTTTTAATCTTACTTCTAAGCCTCTGCTCGACTGTCCCTGTCTCTGAGCAGTTGGACTTAATCTTTTTGTTCGTAAATTGTACCCTTGTTTATGCATGTTTGGAAAGGTTACTCATTCTCCAGGTGTGTCGGATTCTAGGTACTAATCTCCTTATAATCCCTATCTGTCAGTTATACGACCTTCCCTGTACCCTCAATTTCTCATGTAAGTCAGTTTGTCAGAATAAAGGACGTTGAGTCGAAAGATCTTACAGAAACTCCGTTGTTTATATTTCCTTTGTGGCTTATACCTTTATTTATGGATTTATCACGTTCCAAACTTTCGTGATTCAGTTATACAGATACATATATATGCACACTATATATTGAATAGATGTGGATTTTAGGGGTCCAAAGATCATTTGCCATTGAGTCAAAGAAAACTAGATTCGATTCAGAATTCCTTGTTCATATTTTCTTTTCTTGTTTTATGATTCTCAGAGAGGTGAAGAAGTTCCCTTGTAGGGTTTTGTCTGCGGCCTCATGTGTTGCAGCCTGTCTTAGTTTATTCTCGACCTGTCGGTTTACGCATAGAAACCCAAAATTGAGGAGTTTTCAGTTTTTCATTTTTTTCTCTCTCTTTTTTTAAAGGTGTAATTGACAGTTTTTTTTTCTTTTAAGTATACTCGACATGGAAATTGAGATTTATTCAAACATTCTCCTTTCCCAAGGTGGAATACTGCCTCCTTTATAATTTTAGTGCTTGAAAGGTTTAACCAAGAAAGATGAAAGAGTAGTTTATATACATATTACAGTGTTCAGCTACATAAGTTTTTTATTTTTTTTATTTTTTCGTTTAACGGTGCCAATGGATTTGAACCGCGTTATATTTTAGTATGAATCCTACTGGGGAATTTTATAGCACGTTTTCAGTCTTGTTGAATTGTTGCAGAGGGTAAGAATTCATTTACTCAAAACATGTGTTTGCGTGAAAATTCACCATGTGCTACTAGCTATAGGCATTCGCTACCTTGAATCTTACTTTTGTAATCCAGTTTTATTATTATTATTATTATTTTTTTGTTTTTTTTTTTTGTTTTTTTTTTTTTTTTTTTTTTTTTTTTTTTTTTTTTTTCTGCTCTATCACAGTCCTCCAATTCGACTGGGTGGTATTTATAGTGTGGGGTTCCGGGTTGTATCCTGCCTCCTTAGGAGTCCATCACTTTTCTTACTATGTGTGCCGTTTCTAGGATCACACACTTCTGCAGAGTCCTGGAGCTACTTTCAGCCTCTAGTTTTTCTAGATTCCTTTTCAGGGATCTTGGGATCGTGCCTAGTGCTCCTATGATTATGGGTACGATTTCCACTGGCATATCCCTATCCTTCTTATTTCTATTTCAGATCTGATTACTTATCCATTTTTTCCCTCTCTTTCTCTTCAACTCTGGTGTCCCATGGTATTGCGACATCAATGAGTGATACTTTCTTCTTGACTTTGTCAATCAACGTCACGTCTGGTCTATTTGCACGTATCACCCTATCCGTTCTGATACCATAGTCCCAGAGGATCTTTGCCTGATCGTTTTCTATCACTCCTTCAGGTTTGTGCTCGTACCACTTATTACTGCAAGGTAGCTGATGTTTCCTGCCACAGGCTCCAGTGGAGGGCTTTTACAACTGAATCATGCCTCTTTTGTACTGGTTCTGTGCAAGTGCCGGGCCATTCACTTGCTATGTGGTTTATGGTTTCATTTTTCGTATTGCACTTCCTACATATGGGAGAAGATGTTATTTCCGTCTATCGTTCTTTGAACATATCTGGTTTCTTAGGGCCTGATCTTGTGCCGCTGTTATCATTCCTTCAGTTTCCATTCTTTAGCATCTCCCCTCTTGTAGCCATTGCCAATTGTATCGCTGGCTAGTTCTTTGAGTCTGTCTCATGTATTGTCCGTGCATTGGTTTGTTGTGCCAGTCCTGTTCTGTCTGTCTTTCTCCTGTCTCTGTATATTTCTGGGTCTTCGTCTACTTTTATTAGTCCTTCTTCCCATGCACTCTTTAGCCACTCGTCTTCACTGGCTTTCAGATATTATTATTATATTATTATTATTATTATTATTATTATTATTATTATTATTATTATTATTATTATTATTCAGAAGATGAACCTTATTCATGGAACAAGCCCACAGGGGTCATTGACTTAAAATTCAAGTTTCCAAAGAATATGGTGTTCGTTTGAAATAAATAACAGGAGGTAATGGGAAATACCGAAAGAAGAGGTTAATTATGGACATATAAATTTACAAATTAATGAATAGATAACTAAAAACGTAAGTGAATTATTAAAATACACGGAGAAACAATTAGGGCAGTAATGCACTGCATCTTCGCTAGAACTTTTGGAGTTCCAATCACACGACATCCTCAGGGAGGCAGTTCCACAGTCCAGCGCTAAGGAATAAAGGGCATCGGGAACTGAAAAGTTCGACAGCGAGATATAATTGCAAAGGTATTTGTGTTACTGTTCAGCAAATCTTGTTGATCTCAGTAGGAAAAGGGGAGCAGGGATCAATTGTGAATTGTTAAAATACAACTTATGAAAATTTGACAAAACAAGAGACATCCGTCGATGGTTCAAGTCAACACTGCTAATATTAGGAAACAGAAACGTACCACCTCGAACTATTCTATCTAAAGAGGCTAAATCTCTGACAGAAGCAGACATCCACATCGGAGAACAGTATTCTAGTAGAGGAAAGATAAAGGACCTAAAACAGGTTGCACTGATTTTGTCATTGTTATAAACACCCGGGTCCTTAAGTACAGACAATACCTAACAACGTATGAACAATACCTTACGTACAATACCGCAGCGTAATCCCTGAGATGGTGTTGATCTTCTTTTTTTTTTAGCCCTTTTATGCTATGCTATCTGCTTGAATTGTTTTACGTGTTTTAGTGTTGTTTATAAGAGTGATGTAAATTACTATGGAAAACTTTGCGTATAAAATTACACATAACATTTTATTTGTGATAATTTGTAATCATGGATATAGACTTCATTTGTGATTACTTCATTAAAATTCTGGAACTTTATTGAAGGGTTTGATTTGTTTAAGAGGTCATATATTTGAGATTTGATGAGTCATCTCATTTGCCCTCCAGGAGTTGATTTTGTTTAGCTTTGCCGTGATTCTTTCTTTCATGGGTGATTTCAGCTTTACGAAATATTGTGGTTGATCTATATTGTCTTTTTTTTAGAGGATAATTTCTTTAAGGCTTGAGTACATGACTTCAGTATTAAATTTTTATATATTGGTAGCCATAGGATTGATATTAGTCAATAACGTCACAAAAATTTCATTTTAAAGTACAGTAGAAAGGTTTTATTTGTTAATCTATCAGAGCCATTTTACATTTTAGGCCAGAGCGCTTTTGGACCAGTCAGTTTAAAATTGGTTCGATGATTTCCTGTTTAGAATTTCATTTATTCGAATTTAATGCTGTCGTTTCAAAGCTCTCCTACATTTAATTTTTACGAACCCTTTGTCATCGGGAGATTTTTTGGTGGGACTCTGTGAGCGATCCGATTACGTCGTCCAACATGTCATTGGCTGTGGCGAATATGTGCTATAGTTTGATTATTACAAGTTTTGCCTTTTAACCTTTAGATTCCTCAAGACATATTCCATTTTTAAATCTATTTTTATCGTTTTGAACATCCGTTGAATGCTGCTTAAATTGTAATGATTTTTTTCCTTGTTTGTATAGCTAGTGAGTAAGTGAAGATTTGACAGGGAGCCTATGGTAACATTTTAAAGCATTACGTCAGTGTTAATAGATTACTAATTGCTTTTATCCTCCTTGAAACGTGACAAAATTTACATCCCAGTATTGAATATTCTTGGGAATTCAGAGCACTTCAGAGGCGCGTTCCTAAGACTTTTCGTGTTCATATCTCTTTCAAATACTGATTATTAGTATTATATAATAAACCATTTATATTTGCTCGAAGTGATTCGTCAAAGTTCACACAAGTAGTCCAACTAATGTGTAGGAGCAGGGGTCATGTTGGATGCGAGCATGATGACGTTTGGGGGCCATCAGGATTGGCTGCATGATTATATTTCAGTGTGAGCGATCTCATCCTTGAGGAAAGGATATCATCTGGGGCGTAGAGCCAGATTACCTTCGGTTGCCTCTTGTTGGTATAGTATATATTTTCGGTGTTCCTTTTGTGGAGTAAAAGTCCGTATCAGTTACAAGGTCTCATACTCTTCGTGTCCGGTTTTTTTTCCCCCCAAGTCGATTATGCTTGAATGATGATTTTCTCTGCTTCTGCTGAGACCAAAGGGATTGGGATCAGTGTTCCTTTGTATACCCCTGGCTAAAAGGAATCAACTCTAACCATGAAGAAAGAGATATATATTTTCAGCCAGGATTCTTCTTCCCCTGTGTGGGGTTGGCGTTAAATGTTACCTTTCCGTAGCTAATAAATGCGAATAGAGCGAGGAGATTGCGAGTGACAAACCTTCGCCGAATTGCCATACTGATATTTAGGGTGGGCATATTTGTTTGTTATTTATTTTTATCGTTTTTCATTTCCGCACTGGTAATTTATCCAGTCAGTTGTGGGTGGGCTTCCACGGAATGTTTGTAGTCAGTGAGATACCAAATCTTCAAAATTCCAAGCAAGATACATAATAATTAATCATTACTTAGTTTCAAAATTCATCTTTTCATACTCTATGAATATTTAACTGTATAACACAGCTTCATATTATTCCCAAACTGCCTGCATAAAACAGCGAGACTTATATAGAATGTTAACTATGGATATCAAGTGAATTATTAGTTTGTGAATGTCACAGAAAGTAATACCTCAATCTTCACAGTGTTCAGTCACCTCAGCATTGGGAAAAATTCACACAACACACACACACAGACACACACACACACACACACACACACACACACACACACATATATATATTATATATATATATATATATATATATATATATATATATGTTCAAAAAGTGCAAAAGCCTGTGAGGCATGAGAAGCAGTACCTACCCTTTCTTTTCCACCCAGGCCAGACGTAAACAAGAACACGAAAAAGGATGAATGAAGGTCGGGTTTTTAAACACGAAGTGAAGGAAAAAGAATATAAAAGTTTGGAAAACAAAAGTAGGAAGGGAATTCTAAAGTTTGGCAGCAGGAGGGAAGAGGCGCTCGTTGAAACCATTTTCCCAGGGTAATTTGGGGAAGAAGTTTCCGACTGGTGTTAGAAGGCAGCCTGATAGGAGAGGGAATGACGCTCTCGTGTTCAGCACAATAGGCACCAAAATAGTATCTCTGGGTAATCTATTAGAGAAAGGGCCAACTTGTGTCAGAGAGGAACTGGACCAAGGGATTATAATGCTAGCGAGAGGTCACTGGCTCCTTTATGTACAAACGAGTGACAATATGTTCTCAGTAAAGCGTTTCAGTAACTAATATCGAACTGTGATACCTAAAAACTGTACTCAGTCATAGATGTAGCAAGTTAATGATCTCCGAGGCAGAATGATTAATCTCTCCATAGAAATTCGCTCCAGTTCAGTTTCGATGAAATGTAATTTAGAATATTAAGTGTGAACATCGTTAGAAGTTTTCAGTTTATTTAAATTTAAAGGAAATTCTCAGCAAACTCTTCATTACATTTTGACCGTCTTTTTATACTCTTATGCTGTAAATGAAAATACGCAGTGTAAACACGTGCTTTATGCCTACATCTATGTGTATTATGGATGTTTGATAATGTTCATCCATCTCATTCATTCTTCTGATAATTTCGTGACTAAAGCTGTAATACTTTGAATTCATTGCACATCGGTCATGACTCTTCTAGTTCTTGTTGTCATGGCTGGGAGGACACGCGAAATAACTGGCTTAGGTGTAGTCTCTTTGCCAAATATAGCGATGCTACGTTGCAGTTCCAAACTTGGCTTAGCTTTCAGGTTCTTTAGGCGAAAAAGTAAGCGGTCCATTGCATTAGAATCGTTGGTGTCGGGGAGGAAATGAGGTGTTTGCTGCTTCGGTTCGCGAGTCTGAACACTTGCATCTATTTGTGAGTTATTTGAGCAGCCTCGTCGATTCCAACAGAGAATGCACAAGACACCATTCTAGTATATTGACAAGGAAGAATTATAGTTTTCGTATTGAGACATACGTTTTATTTATTATATGTTGTATAGGGAATGAAATCGTCCTTCCTTGGTGGGATTATTGGTATAAGTTAAAATGCTTGTATTTGGACGGGTAAACTGAGTCTTTCCATTTAGGAAAACAACTATGAGAGAGAGAGAGAGAGAGAGAGAGAGAGAGAGAGAGAGAGAGAGAAATAGGGTTACTATGTTGTGTCGAAGTGATGTGAAGCGAAACTCATCTGGGTCTTGTTATGTTTCGTAACGGGGTCATTTCAGTATTGTGTTTCGCCGAGTCATTTCGTAAGGTCTTTCAACCTTCTCTCCTTTCTTCTTAAGTATCTAGTCTTCCGTGTTTTCCTAATTTTAATCGTCGTTATTGATATTATCATCAGTTTTGTTTGGAAGATTCTGGAAAACATTTTTTACGAATCCCATTTTTTCCGTATGGTCGGTCAGTTCTTCCGCTCTTATTATTATTATTTTTTTTTTTTTCACTTTTATTCTCGTGTTACTCTCTCTTCCAGGTGAATAAACCACGAAACATATCGAGTTATTACTTAGTGTGTTATCTTATATTTTGCTCTACCACCTTTCATTTTCTGGGAATGTTCTCTCTCTCTCTCTCTCTCTCTCTCTCTCTCTCTCTCTCTCTCTCTCTCTCTCTCTGACGACATCTTTCCCGCATGGCAACCCTTCCATTTACTTTCGCTACTAAATTGTATTTCACGGAGTCATCCCGTTAATTGTTATCGTGGCGTGATTATCAAGGGAAATCACCCGTGATGCTTCGTGGCACCTCTTCTGAGGATAGCGCCACTCCGCTACGTCGAGTTTTTCTCTGCATGCGGCGTCTGCGTGTGCGTTAGTGTGTGTGTGTGTGTGTGTCAGTGAGATATATGCCGCGTCAAGCATCAAGCAGCCACGTTAAAAAATGAGTTTGTGAGAGATCGAGCGATCATACAAAAATAAGAGAGAGAGAGAGAGAGAGAGAGAGAGAGAGAGAGAGAGAGAGAGAGAGAGGTAAGGGGAGGAGCCCATATCAAAATCGAAAAAAAAAAAAAAAAAAAAAAAATGAAAAAAAAAAAAAAAAAAAAAAAAAAAAGATGCGCGAGTGAGATCGTGTCATTTCTATGTTTCGTGATCAACCTCAGGTTTTTTTTTCATTACTGTTATCTGTTATTTTCATATTTGCTCGTGTTTCATCTGTTGATGGAACTGTCTATTCTGGGATCACGGAGTTTTAAAGTTTTTCATGACGGATGTTGTGTCATAATTCTTTTATTTTTCACTTCACTTCCTCCACCTCTTTGTCTCCCTCTCCCCTTCGTTCATCTGTCTGTCTGGCTCTCTTATATTTTTTGAATTTATTTATTTGGTTTTATGTTGCGACAATTTTCTTTTATTTTTATTTTATTATTATTACTTTTTTTTCGAGGAGTTTTCTAAATTCATACCATTGGTCAGTACGAAATTTTGTGCATCGGAAACAATAGTGTGTTATATGCTCAACGGTTGTACAGTCTGTCTACTGAATAACGTTGACGTTACGGTAAAAACCTTTTTACCGAAACCTCAACCATTGATTACAGTGCTCCGTTTTCCTTTTTGTCTGTCAAGGTTTTCGAAAACCGCGCAAAAAAAAGTCATTTTCACAGTCAGGAAATAGGGTTTTAATGGCGCAAGTCAAACGTTTGTAGGCTTTAGCCTCCAGGAAATTCCTGTTTTCATTTTCCGTTAGAATATCCAGGTAAAATTATAGTGTTCTGTAAAAACAATTTGTAATCATTGTATGAATTTTAATTTCAAATAAATTTAGTCATAATATTATCCAGGAAGTCAAAGTGATTTTTTTTCTAGTTGTTTGGTTAATAGTTGCCTTTTACCAGTCTTTAAGCTTTATTATATTTATTTTCCTTTAAACAAGACGTGTCAGATTTAGTTTTATATCGTTGTGCTTTTATTAAATGACCAGTTTATCACCAAATATGCGTTCGCCTTTTAGCACCATAAGTGCATGTGCACTTTCAAAAAGCAACTTCTGTGATCTGATCGTAGATTTGGATGTTCTTGAGAGGGAGATCATCATCTCTGAGATGGCACTGAGCATCCAAGCCTTTTAATGTAGCCAAACGAAATAATGATTTCAGGGTTTTTGTCCCCTTTCATTAAATTCATTTCGTTATAGTGACTGTTCGAACATATTCATTAGGTGAGCAGAGCAATTGACCTCAACCTTTTGAAATTTAGTTATGTAGTGGTATGTGCAAATAATCCTTGTTTCTTTTTTTTTTTTTTTTTTTTGTAAAGTTTGTTTTTTCCATGTGACACATGGCAGAAATAGAGGGCCTACTGTCTATTTCTTTTAGACCAAGTCAGTTGAAGAATTGGCTAATAAAACTGGACTAATACACTGTAGAGATGGAAAGTTGAAATTAGGATCTCGTTTAATTCTCTGCAGTGAAGAACGAATCACCATTTCAGAGAAGGCATCCTCCCAAGCTGCTCCCCTTTTTGTGCAATGAAGGAATCTCTAGAAAGAAAGCTCTAGGGCACATTTTACCTGCGTATGCTTATGTTTTCGGGAATCTTTTCGTTTTTTTTCTCCTTTCCTATTTCCTTTCCCCTTTAGACATGGTAACCAATTCGTGTATGTCTCATTTAAAGTAAGTTCGTGAGATAACCTAACGTGTAAGTGGGAAAAGTTGAGATATATTTTATTCTTTCTTCATTACTTGCTAGGCTTTTGTTTTCTGAACTCAGCAAAAGAAGGTAATTCTTCCATCTCCTTCCTAGAACACCTGACAGCTCACAAGAGAAGGAAGGGAGTTGGTTATAGCGGAATATGCTTTTATGAAGCTAAAGAGACAACGGTACTATACTCTGTTTTTTTTCATCTGTCCATCCGCCTGAGGTGTTTTTGTATGGTAACACTGCGTGCCGGGCTTTAGATAGTTACATTCAGCTTACATTCAACGATTATAATAATATCCTATTTCGAATATTAACGGTGTAATTCGCAAACAGTAAATTATTAAAACACTTTTCAGTTGCAAATGTACACCCAGATATCCTTTTATTTACCTAAAACTTACACATAGCGTAACTATATAAAGCCCGGGACGCAGTGTTACCATACAAAAACACCACAGGCGGCTGGACAGATGGAAAAAAACAGAGTATAGTTCCAACTTAAGCCAGTTATGTTTACATATATTAAAGCGTAATTTTCTCCAAGCAATTGGTCCTCGGTATAGAGCTAAGTACATTGAGTTTGATAGTTTTCTTTCGGGGATTTTAGTTAGGCATTGGCCGCCTTAAACCAGGATTCATGATGCGTTGACTTGCCTTTCATACTAATTCATGCATAATTATTTAAATTCACAAGCAAACACTTGTATACTTCCCATACAAGAGATCTTGAAGATAGGATGTCACAAAAGATGCGTGCCTGCGGCCCTATCTGCAACCCCTTTCGTTCCATTTACTGCGCCTCCTTTCATATTCTCTTTCTTCCATCGTACTTTCCACCCCTCCTAACGACTGATTCATAGTGCGACTGCGAGGTTTTTTCCTGTTACAACTTTCTAACCTTTTACTGTCAATTTCCGTTTCAGCGCCGAAAGACCTCGTAGGTCCCAGTGCTTGGCCTTTGGCCAAAAGTCTATATCCAATACTAGACCCAATGAAATCAAGAGTGGAAATACTTCTAAGGAATTTCTTATGGCATGTATTTTTATTTCTTAGTGAGAGTAAAGCATCGTATGTGAATCAATCCCCTTGCTAATTGATGGTAGTGAGAAGCGAAAGAAACCATCAAGGTGTTTATTGTGCTGAAGAAGGCTTCTTTATTTTGTATTGTATGGTAGATAGTAAGTAAATCACAGGTATATACGGTAAAATCCTATGTTAATTATATGTTTTTTGAAGCATTTAGTAGATGTTGACGATGCACTGGCATAAACTAACTTTAAGAAGAACTGACTGATGAAAAAGTTGCTTCTGGAAAGGGTTATGTGCAAATATATATGGAATGCAAAGAAGCCATATTTTATTTTTGTCACCCAGTACTTCTTGGAAACAGGGAAAACAATAGAATTCTTCCTCAAACAACAACAACATGGATAACACAGAATGATAAACGTATAATTGCAATCTTCGTGAATTGAACTTTTATCATACAACTATCATTATCTTCATTCCCTAATTGTTATTGAAGACA
>NC_087200.1:158771253-158778753 GCF_015104395.2 Macrobrachium nipponense
TCTAAACAGAAAATGTTCTATAAACATATGCATTTTAAGTCTTAGTTTATTGGTGAGGCGAATTTCTAAAATAAGCGGTTTCCTTAATGCTGCTCTCAGCCAAGATGACGTAACGCGATGTCTGAGTAGTCAGGGTAAGGGGTAGTACGGGGGTGGGGTGAAATGGGTTTTAAGAAAAGTGCATTAGGCAACTGGATTGCTAGTCTTTTAATATGATTTTTTTTTCTCGCAGGTTTGTGAATAATGTAACACTACAGTCCCTTCAATTAGTAAATCCCCTGTGAACAGACTTCACTGTGATGTAATTTTAACAATTAGCTTTACGTATCAAGAAAGTAGTGGAAATATCACAGAATTGTTGAATCAGGATTCAGGACTAGGCCTATGCTGTGAGTCATAAGTGCCATTCTTTCTTTTTTCTGACAGAGACGAAGGCATTTTCTTAGGTGTGTTTTCCGTTCGACTGCTGTATGATGAATACTTTTGATGTAGAAGGAGAGACTTTTGAAAATACATGTTAAACCTTCAATGGTGCGTTGTGAATAGGCCTGTCTTTGATGAAGGGGAGATTCCATTTGCCTTGCTTTCTTTTCTTTGTCGGAGTCTAGAGAATACCATTGATGGAGAGGGCTAAGGTTTCATGATATTTATTCCCTTTGTTGAATATCTAAAGAATACGTATGATTTGGTAGTATTTTATTCATATCAGAATAATTGCTGATTTCCCTTTTTCTTTATATATAACAATGTAGTTCATGTTTGCAAAACCCATATATAAATATCATATCTGCATATTCCACATTACTGGAACGGTAAGGTATTGTCTCCAGTATCTTACTCACAAAATGAATAAGGAATCTAACACTAGTAACTCGAACGCTCTTGGCGGAAAAACGAAGCTGTTTAGAGTAACAAGTGAAGTGGTCAGCTCCATCCCTCTCCCCATAGCCGTGCCTACTCTGACATCCAGTGCGCACCATCTTACTTGGCCACTTAATGATAATGGTTATATCATAACTATACACACACACACACACACATTATATATATTTATATATATATATATATATATATATATATTATATATATATATATGACTCACCTTTCTATCGTGGATTTAAGGGTATATATATACATATGCTTAAAAAATCACAGTAGATGCACGTGACTTCATAAATAAGCGAATACCACGGGAAAATGATAGTCAGAAATCCAAGCGCTTTCGTCTTTATTCAGACATCGTCAAGGAGCTTAAAAAATCTCAGTAGATCCACGTAACTTCATGATATAAGGGAATACCACAGGAAAAATATATTTTTGCTGTGATTTTCGCTTATATATATAGTTTTGATACACACACACACACACACACATATATATATATATATATATATATATATATATATATATATAGATATATATATATGACTCACCTTTCTATCGTGGATTTAAGGGTATATATATACATATGCTTAAAAATCACAGTAGATGCACGTGACTTCATAAATAAGCGAATACCACGGGAAAATGATAGTCAGAAATCCAAGCGCTTTCGTCTTTATTCAGACATCGTCAAGGAGCTCCTTGACGATGTCTGAATAAAGACGAAAGCGCTTGGATTTCTGACTATCATTTTCCCGTGGTATTCGCTTATATATACATATACATACTACATACATACATACATACATACATACATACATACTACATACCTTGCATCCATACATACATACATACATGTTGTTTTCCTTTTTCTAACCCCTGGGATGACCTGCCCGCCGATCTTAGCTCCTCCTGTACTTCCCTGCATTCTTCTTGATCTCATTGGCTGTATGCTTAATCCTTCAATGTTCGGAATTATCCCTTCAATGTTTCGGAATCATAATGTCCAACCTTTTGAGGCATCAAATCTTTTGCCAGGCATTTTCATCCTTTTCATTTCATGACTACGGATTTGTTATTAATCATTTTGTGGGCTACAGTAACACTGTTGCCACTTCCTGTTAGCTTTGTTACCATCAACGGCGGCCTGCTTGTCCAAATCTTCGTTCCTATCTCGTCTTTTCACTGTGCAGTCTTCATCTCCCTGAAATTTGTTTGCATCTACCTTTTGGTTTTGTGTATTCTTTATTGTATAGCAGGGCTCATTCGATATCCAAGGTTATCGTCGGTTATTCCTTATCCTGTAGTGTTTTTCGTGCAGATTGATATGTATTGTTGTTGTAACCTAGGCATTAAGTTTGTGCTCCTCCCCAGGTCTAAATTCTAGAACTGCAAATCTGTTTTGGCTTTCAATTGCAAAAACCTCTCGATATTCATGTTAAAGAACCTAGATATTGTGTCAATTTTTCGTTGAGTGCTTTTCCATCATCCTTCCACCAACGATTTCAGATGCTCTTGAGCAAGGACACAATTTTCAGTTATGGATCGAGACTTTATCTAAAGATATCAACATCCAAAACAGAAGGTACGTTTACTTGTAACTCAGGGCCCCTAAACCGTGTTCTGCCAACTAGGCCTGATAGACCTCGTGCTCACTAAGTACTCACAAAATTATGTAAATACTTCCCTTGAAAGTATTTACATAATTTCGTGTATAAATGTCACAGGAAATTTGTCAATAATATATCTTTATTTTAATTGTTTGAAAACTGTTCGAGTGCCTTTGGATTTACTGTAAGGTATATGCGCAAGATATTGCTTGACATACAATTTTGGACATGTTTCGCTGTTCATGGACATCGTTTTCATTCTGATATGAAAACAGTTGGAGAGAGAGAGTCTCTCTCTCTCTTCTCTCTCTCCTCTCTCTCTCTCGTCTCTCTTCTCTCCTCCCCCCACACACACACACACACACACACGAGCGCATATCCATCTTTCTCCCTTTTTCTTCTGATGCACCCACATTTACGAGCTATATAAGAAGGATAAACGCCTCCGAACTTTTGCTGAAGTGAGAGATTTACTTAAGGAGGTGGGACAGAACCCTTGGGGAGTTGGAGTTGACACATTTGCTTATGGCGAACTAAGGGAGGGGTTTGAGGGTGGTGCTGCTTACATTAGGAGTTCCGGGGAGACCTAATGGGGAGTTGGGGATATAAAGATATTTGGATTCAGGGCAAGAGCCTTCCTTCCCGTCCCGTCCCTTCCCGTCCCTTCCATCCGATAGTTGACTTCTGTAATATGCTTTAATGGCGAATGTTGTCGGAAATTAAATTCCTTGGATCTAAGGGAATATACGCCCGAGAAAGTTTTTATTTTCTTTACGAGACATAGCCGGAATAATTTTTTTAATTTGCAGTGATGTCTGGTCACCTTGTTTCGTTGTTAAAGTTGGTCCTAATAACAAATATTTATTTTATGATGAAATCCAGCAAAACTGAGACTTTCTTGATTAGCCAGTCTACCTAGTACCGACCTCCCACCGAAAGCTAAACTTGATCCGTGCGGACTCCTGTATTTTCAGAGGTGTTGCTCTATAACATGTGGTTATTTTATGTTACCATAATTCAATTATGATTTCTATGGGTATTGGAGCCTCTTAGGAATTGCTCAAAAAGGTGATTCACTTTGGACTGCAATGACAGATATGATTTTCGTAGACATTAGAGTGTAAAGCCATGTATACGTGTATATTTCATATCGCTTATTCGTCTTCATTTCTTGGTTACTCTCTTCTGTTTTCTCTTTAGCAACGTATTGGCATTATGTTATGTGGAAGCTTACTTAGCCAAAAACCATTAAATAATCGTTATTTGGCACATTTTATACGAATATTGGTATATATTGAGCGTGAGTAAAAATAAATATTGACTGTAATGAGATCGTGGCAGTGTGTTGATGAATATTCTAACTGTAAACAATTGTTCACCCCTTTTTGCGCACGAATAGAGGATAATGTTTGCTTGACTAGATCCTGTTCTAAAAATGGGTCTAGATTCTTGTAATGAACGTCAAAACAAATATTTTCTCTTTTTTTCATTTTGTAAATTAGTACCGATGACATGCAAGCAAGCAAATTCTTGATTGCAAAATTGAATTATTGCTTTTGTTATTGTTGTTGATAATATTGGTGTTACACTGATGTCTGAAAAAGTATACTACATGTTTGTAGAATATTTACGGTATCATACATGATGTGGCTATCGCATGTTTAAAAATGATGATTTTAAGATAAAATATCTTTGTGTATGTATACAAAATATCTTGTGTATGTATACATGCATATATGTGTATATATATATATATATATGTGTGTGTGTGTGTGTGTGTGTATATATATCTATATATATATATCTATATAATATATATCTATATAATATTATAAAAAGTGAGCATTATAAAACTTTTTTGTTAATTAAATTCGAATAAAACTTATCAGTTGAAAATGGGTTATTATTGTCAATAAGTTTTTATTGGAAATGAAGGCGACTTATATGTATTATTATATGCCGGTTTTTTGTATTGCAGCCGTAACTGAAACTTTCCGTATATATTAGCGGAATGGACTCTGGTATAAGGCGTTGAAAAATAAACAAACACCGTTGTGACGTTATCTCCCAAAAATGATCGGTCTCTTTAGTGCTTAATGTTCCGCGGATATTGGAATGACTCAATCACGTCAATCATTCTGCCATTCCCCCTTCCCTGATTAACTTAACTGTTGATTGAAGCTCCGCGAAAAAATGAGGGAATTGTGATTGGAAACACTGTCGCATCTAATTGATTGAGAAGTATTTAGTGTTTATATTTTACGCTTGGCATTTTTATCCATTAGGTTATAGGCTCGCTGGCATCCGCAGCTTGATGGGGCGTTAATTGATGCAATAGATGGTCATTACCGTAATGTTTAAAGTGATTGAAATGACTCCCGATGGATTCACAGATATAGTGTCATGAAAATGTTCTGTGTTGGATTTAGTTCGAAGTTTAGTTTGGTTGTATGTGATGTTTTAGTTTTCTCTTCAAGGCAAGAAAATTTCATCTTCGTTGGCTAAATTTAATTTGGTTTTACGAAAACATCGATAGAACAAGTAGCATGAATCCATGTAGTTATATGGCAGGGATAGAACATCTTAGATTGGCAACTGATAGAAAGAAATGATCACCAAATGGGAATGAATATATTTAACACACACACATCCCTGAGGGAGAGAGGGGGAAGATCCAGAATTGGCAACATCTTGGTTTTCAGCATTGTTATATCAATGAGGTCACTAGCGTGGAGTTAGTAACCTCCGCGCTTGCCTCACGAATTTTTCTCTGGTCACTCATTTATGTACTGACCAGATACAGCATTTCTTAGCTCCGGAGGCCATCAGTATTATTATTATTATTATTATTATTATTATTATTATTATTATTATTATTATTATTATTATTATTATTCAGAAGATGAAACCTATTCATATGGAGCAAAAGCCCACAAGGGCCATTGACTTGAAATGTAAGCTTCCAAAGAGGATTAAGGTGTTCATTAGGAAAAAGTACGAGGAGGTAAAGTTAAATACATGAAGAGATCCCATTTATTAAAGAATAAAAAATAATAGATATCTAAAAATGTCTTGAAATTCAGTATTTTCATTATGTAGTGATGTGATTATTTCTGTCTGTCCATAAAGATGGAAAAGTAATTTAAATTTTCGATGATAGTTAAGCAGTAACAGTGGCGTTCTCATTAATTAATATATGATATTGAGAAAACTCATGAAGGTAATCCGACCCTGATACCATGTACATAAGTCTCTTTCTACTTGTTGAATACAAAAGTAAACGCAATGCCATAGTCTAGTGTTTCGAAACAAAGAGTGAGGGAGGAAGAACGCTGATTTAATGTGGTTAGCCTCATTCAAAAAGTTGCTGAAAAAATGGGGTTGTTCCCTCCGCATTTCAGGGACAAAGCAAATTGTAAAAAAAAAATATTAATTATATATTTATCTCATGTTACAAATATCATCTTAATCACTCATATTTACTGGAAACACTTCTGTGATTCGATTGCTCTCTCTCTCTCTTTTTTTTTTTTTAACAGACATCATTTCTTATGAAAACATACCATACCCTTCTTTTTCCCTCTTTTAAATACTTTTTTTTATGAGCAGTGGGCAGGGTTGGCATGGGTAGATACCCGGGGACCAACCCGCTTGCCCGCCTAGGCTGGGTTTTTAAAAAAGTTTTTAGCTGTTTTCTGCTTCTATAATCCATTATCATCGTTCTATTGTGTAACTTTTAGTTTTATACATAATTTAAAGTAGAACAAATATATTTACAACCCCTTTTTTTAAATTATGGAAAATATAATAGAATAGATTTATAATCTAGAGAAAAAAAACCGGGGTGGGGTTTTAACCATTTTTAGCTGTTTTCTGCTTCTATAAACATTATTATGGTACTATTGTGTAAATATTAGTGTGATACATAATGAAGAGTAGAACAGTATACCTAGAAACCCCTTTCTTTGATTTTGGAAGACATAATATATAGTTCATTGCAATTTACAGAACAGCAAGTCTCCTACTGCGAGGTCAGTTTCTGAGACCTGTTGTAAGTCAGCTATGTTCCTAAGCCAGGTTTATGGTCAGACCAGGCGCATAAGGTACTTGAGATTTAGCCTAGGCCTACTAAATACGCTGAAGTCTCAACTTTTTTACTGCAACAGGGTATTACTGTACTGTACAGTTACAGTATACGGTATGCTCATACATTATTATGATTTTATATTGAAAAGTAATGTAATTATGAAAAACTAGCTACATTTAATACTTTAGGCCTTAAGACAAACAAACTTGGCATTGGTTTTGGGTACTACAGAACTTAAACTTCCATAGGCCTATGGGCAAATGATGATAAATAAATTATTAGGTAGATAAATGATAATGGGGAACAATTATTTAATAAAAGTTGCTGTCAGAAACTTGGGACATCAGTTTCCCAAACTTTCCATAGTAGGCGTAAGCTAAAGAAGTCTTAATTACCATGTATCCTTGGTCCTGGTCTGACTTAACCCTTAAAATACGGAACTGCCATATTGGTACAGAATGGACTGAAAATCGGTCTCGGGAAAGGATCTTTTACTTAGTAGGAGACTTGCATGTCTGTTCAACTTGTTTTTACATTTTTCTTCTAATTTTTCAAGGATTATAAACAGATAGCTGAAATGTAAATGAAATTGAGGGCAAAGAAATATCACTAGATTTAAATAGTAAAGGTAAAGAATCAATAAGGAAATAGAAAGTTTAAATGAAACTAGTAAATTGCAAAAAAAAAACCTGCATTTTCCTCAATAAAACCCGGGTTTAAAAAAAAAACCGCCCGGGCTGGGTTTTTCTAAAAAAAACTTGGGTTTATTTTACCAATCTTGGAAGTGGGTTAGTTTTAAGCATTTTGCATTGAATATAGCCATAAATAATTGGGTTTACGTGGTTACTAATATTTCATAACCATTTTATTTTCATTTGGAAAATTCTCTCACAAATACATTATTTTTTAAAATTAATCTTC
>NC_087200.1:158783753-158798753 GCF_015104395.2 Macrobrachium nipponense
CAAGAAAATACTTTGTAGTTTAGTATGCATAACTCTTATGAGAGTTAAAATATACTACCATTAGGACACCTTATTATCCTATTTTTAGTATATTTTAACTCCCCTAAGATTTGTAACATAGTTTTTTATCATACATAGGCGGTTTTTATTTTGATACATTAATTCTACACACGGTTTTGCATTTAACGTTTTATGTTTTATTACATAACTGGTTATACGGATGGTCTGAATAAAGAGCGGAACTATCTATCATAAACGCTCTACTTATTGTAAAATTATAAGTGAATAACTAATGTAAATTGTAATTAAAGACTTCAATTTGGATCTCTCTCTCTCTCTCTCTCTCTCTCTCTCTCTCTCTCTCTCTCTCTCTCTCTCTCTCTCACACACACACACACACACACACACACACATTCGCACCCTTACTTCTCCAACATGCTAGAAAATTCATCATTATTCTCATCATGTTCCATTGTTCTTAAAACTGCTATCAACATTTCCTGCCATTCTGAACAAAGGCAACTTTGATAAACTTCTCCCAAATGAATTTTCTAATTAAAATGTGCCTCGCTCAAGTTTCCCGTCATTTATAATGAGAGGGAAGAGAGAACGACCATGAGAGAAAAAAAAAAAATATATGCCAGGCCACAGCGCCGCCAAGAACAAGTTTCGGAAACGACCTGAAGAAAAATGGTCTTTCGCAGTTGCTCAGGATCTCTGGTTCTCCTGCATCATGCAGCTGTAGGAATGGCTGCTCACTTGCCCGGTTACACTGTACTTTATGAGCGCTTTACCTGATGTTATTCGAGGTGTCAATGATTATCTGAAATTCTCTCTCTCTCTCTCTCTCTCTCTCTCTCTCTCTCTCTCTCTCCAGCTGCTGCTGTCATCGCGTGCATTGTTCTCGTTATGACATCCTCACATTTCCTTCTTTCTTATCCTGCATTGCATATGGTTTCTTCTCTCTCCTTCCCCTCTCCTCCAGCATCTCCTGCATCCCTTTTCCCCTCATGTTCACCAACGCCACATTGTTCTCGCCCCTTTCGTTAACGAATCCGCTTTATTTCTTTACCTCTCTCTTTTCTTCTCTTCCCTTCCCTTCGTCTGTCCTCACCACCACCACCACCACCACTACTATTCAGACGTCACCTCTACCACCACCACCAGCACCTCCTGCAGACCTCCCCCACTCCTCCTCCCCCGTGCAGTGTCCTGCCATTAGTTGAGTGGCAGAATGGCGGGGTGGTTTATAAATTAATTTGTTCCTCTCTCCTCCCTCCCCTCTCCCCCCCCAGGGCAAACGATTGCATTATCTACCCAAACCCACTCGTGTGGGTGGGATGTTGGGACAGAGGGGGGGGGGGGGGGGGCAGGGGGGGGGGGGGGGGGGCAGCGTCAGGAGTTGGGATGTGGGTCGGCGGATATATAATGGCCCGATCCTTTTATTTGATGGCTTGCGTCGGACTGTTCTGAATGACGTCATGTATGTGTTTACGATGGGCATCATTCCGCATTGTGTTAATCTCCTCTCTGTCTCTCTCTCTCTCTCTCTCTCTCTCTCTCTCTCTCAGGGGGAATTTATTGCTCACGCACGAGTATATACCGTTGAGCATTATCCCCACAGTTTGGCAGCATTGGTAAGTTATGTAGGATGCTGAAATAAGTCAGCAGGCTCGTTGTGTTCACGTAGTACAGCGGGTTATTTCGAGTGTTATATTTGACGGTATGTCTATATACATATGTGTGTACACACACACACACACACACACACACACACACACACATATATATATATATATATATATATATATATATATATATTATATATGTACATACATACACATAAAGCTTCAAAGACTTTGGGGGAATCACCCCAGAAGGAACTATAAGTGTTCAGGGGATGACCCCCGGCCTGGATTCAAACCTGTGCCTTTTGGATCAGATACGAAAAGAAGGTAGACAGTCGAATTCATCATTTGACTATAAAGCATGATATCGAGATTATGTCAACTCCTATCTCCACCATAATAATTAATGGTAAGTTGTAAAACTTGGACAATTAAGTGTTTAGTAAAGTATACTCATCTGACTGGTATATATCGCATATGCTAAGCCACAAAACCCCATTCCCATCGATTGCGTCTGCCGCAGTCAGGATTCGAATCTTCCTCTTTTGTGTCAGATTCCAAGTTAGGAAATCGACTTATTTATTCACCCAGCAGAAGTGGTAGAAGTTTATTTCGACTTTGCTGTACATGTTCTCGTGGAATATAGGTTCCTTGCTTATAATCACAATCAACCTATCTTCACTATGATAGTTGATTGCTGATTTTGTAACACTTTGCTAATTACGAACGTTTTGTCATTTACACATCCGACTATTTTATTTCAGAAATAATGAACCAGATACCCTTTAACATCGAATTCTCTTTAGCATACGAATAACCTAAACCTCAAGGGATTATACGCATGTCAGTATAATTATCGTTTCTGCTTCTCGCAGTTATTCTGATTTCATTATGCATTTTTTTTTTTATAAATTTTATTCTTTTTAATAGCGATAGTAACATAAATCATGCTACTGCTACTGATGTTGTTCGTTACTTATCACGGTTCCGGTTACCGAAAAAATTTCTTGGGAAAATAACGTCTTGCTTTCAATTAGAATGCTTCAATTGAACACACAGGCTTTTGTCAAGATTATAATTTTTCTTGTGTAATTCGCCAGCACCATGATTGCCATTTGCTTTCATGTCTGAGGTCTATAGTGATTATTCAATTTCTGTAGCTCATTATGCGTGGATTGAATGTATATTTTGTGAGAAAATCTTTGGCGAAAAATGCTTATGCTCTTCCGACATCAATAGCACATAGTAGTTGTGACACCAGTTTACGAAACTGGAACTCACTCACTCTCTCTAAATTTGGTTGTAAGTGGAAGTTATATGACTATTCCGCAGACTTCGAACTCTTGTATTAAGAAGGAGCACGGAAATGAGACTTTCTTTTCCTCTTTGAGTTCTTCAGATCATTTGTGCAGCTGCAATATTGTAGTTCATTACCTCTTTCCTTTTGATAGGACTGGACATTATTTCTAAATTAGGTGGTAACGAATATTAGTAATATTTCTAAAGTCATAGGTAATTTTTCTTCCTACATTATGAAAACAAAAAATGGTTTGTTTACATCAGTAACGTTTTTTTCTTTTTTAGTTTCTTTGATAACTTTGTCTTTTAGACGTCAAGCTTCTTACTTGGTCTCATTTCAATCTTTGTTCGTCTATTAATAGTATACATGTACCTAATACTCTGTCTGTTCCTGTGAGGTTATAATCTTATTCCATCATGTTCCAGGGTTGAATTCGAGGGGTATTCTCCCTTGAGAGGGATTTCTGCGTTTTCATTATTCTCCATGAATAGACAGTTCCCGCGATTTTCAATTGCTGGAATTTGTCATTCTTTTTATAATGACCCTATGCGCCTGGTTTTCTTCTCCTTCATCCAGTTTGTTTTCGTGTCTACTTTGGTCCCGTTTGTTTTTTCCTCTTTCTTCGTTTGTCCCTCGTTGAAATTTATGCTACTGACATCGTTAAAAAGGGAGGAAGGGCACATTAGTCTCAGACTTTCTCTTACTGTAGATTCCCATAGTTTATTCTATTTTAATTTTTTTACCTACTTTACTTTAACTTTGTCACGATATTGAGTGCCTATGCAATGGATTTGTTTTCCGAGAGCTATTCTCTTTCTAAGAACATCATTCTCTTTTCACTTCCACGCTTTTCGCATAAATTGGAGTAATGATATTTCGATATATCTGGAGTCTCTTGGAGTTTTAAATATTTCATCTGCTTACATTTTAATTGTTATTCTGTCCACCCTCTGTATTTTTATACTTCTTCCCCCAAGAGTTTCTAATAGTTTCTCAGTACGTTTTATTATTGATGTTTTCTTAAGTATTTCATTATTTATTTCCTAACTCCTTGTCAAAACTGTTTTGAAGCTATAGTATAGCTGTTTTGAATTAATTTTCTTTGCCCATATCCATTGAATTTAACGTTCAAGAAATGATAAAAATTAACAATAGATTAGTAACGCTATAGTAGTAATAATAATGGAGGAACAAGTTGATGAAACCAGAGAAATAATAGTATTGAGCACCATCTCTTGATAATACTTCAGAAAATAAAGGGAACTGGCCTTCAGGCCAATTATTTATAATAATAATGGCGGTAGTTATTTGTATAAATGTATTTCTATTTCCTTCAATCAATTATAGAATAAATAATAAAAAAATTTTTAAGTAAATAGATATGTGTAGGTTGTAACATAATATATCAGACTGTAATATCTGCTTTCATCGGCGTTGATTGATTCCATCGTTGAGATCTGAAATGGGATTATAGCTTTCGTGAAAGGCAAAACCAGACCCTCATTGGTTGGAATGGCGCACGATTTAAATCTTTTGTTCAGGCGTCGATATTCTCGTTAACACTGCGTCCGCTTTCGTACACCGAAAGTCATTCGCATTCATGACCATTCGACAGTTTTTGCAAAGACTCGAACAGCCGTTGATACACCCGGGTATTCACCAGGAAGCAATACTAATTAGGCGGCGCTGAAATAGAACTTGGGAGTTTTTCTTTCTTTTCGCTTTAAGAGGCGGTTTTCGGAAGATTTTAAGGAGTGGTTTTGAAAAGCCTTTTTATGATTCTTCATTTACTTCTTAGATTTTCTTTTAAGAATTTTCATGTTATCCGTTGGTAAATGGATTCGTGATGTTGATTTATAGTTCGTCGATTAAAAGTGCTTCTTTCTCAGCTTTTTAGTATGCAAATCCTGAGCCAGATTATAGAGAAGCACAAATCATAAGATTCATTTCAATATGATTTCGAGGTAGTATCAATTGTCACTAACACGTATTGTTTGTCTTTTTATTGGAATTACATCTGCGGCCTTGAATTGGCTCTTTAAGAAGACAATCGTCAGAGGATTTTTATCCTTCTGTCAAAAGAATCTTCAATCTCTGATTTTCTTAAGATTTAATTTTGGTGATGTTTGTGTACCAGTTTTTTCAAAATGGAACAAATGATAACCTACAATAGGCATTTACGATTTATTTTTCGTTATTGTAGCGTAAGCTTAAATACAAGGTCAGGTCATCCAACATTATGTAAAAGTGAAGGTGAGCAACCGTTTAGAAACGGTGAAGGTAATAATCCATCCAGTTAACTAGGAACAGCGAGAGTCTTACCTGAATCGTTGGATGATTACGGTTGGTCATAAACTTTCAAGATCTCGTAATGCCTGGAGACCAGTCCTTATGTAATCAACAAACCTAATTACTTCACGTTGTATATCTCTAAGTCACTTCCAATGCGTGTTATCTCACAGGGTTTCACTTGAATGGTGCGCCAAGAAAACTTCTTCAAAAGCACCAACTTCAGTTATTGCAGGGCCTGTTGCAGAGCGTATGCATATTTTTGTGTTATATTTTGTGTGTTTCTAAAAAAAAAAGCACCCCAAATATTTTATGAGCTGTGACGACCGTCATTAGTAGGTTAAAACAGAGCTTTTAGTAAAATAAATATGCATAGCCTATATATATTGTACACGTTGGTGATGTAGGCAGTGGTCTAGGGCTTCGAGGGTATACGCTTTCGATTTTGAATATTTCTACCATTTAACACCTGGCGTGAGTTTACAAAATTTTGCAGAATTTTGCAAAAGGGGCACATGGTTGTGCATTTCTGTGCAAACGTAATCATTCTGTTTATTTTCTTTAACTAATCGACTCATTTTCATTACGTGTTGCAAAATGTAAGTTCATTTCTATGTCTGAATTTATCTTTAAATTATTGCTCGATAACATTAGATATTGGCATCCATTTGCCCCTTGTTGATACCCTTTCTCCTTCTCCTTCTCCTGTTAAATGTCACTGTACCCCTTCCCTGCAGCATCCATATCCTCCCCCTCCCCCCTTCCCCCGCAACAGACTTCCTTTTAGCTGCCAATTTCCTTTTCCAGCCATCCTCCTTCCCCGCGTTCCTCCTCACTTTCAGACCCTCCCTTTCATATATTTTCCCCTTTTGTGTGTGTATTGGCTTTTGCCCTCGTGGGTATCGATTGCTGTGTAATTAGGCAGCAAGCCAGGTCCCTCCTTAGAAATGTGTGGAGTGAGTCTCTTTAACGAATCACAGTGTAGTTCCTGTCAAGATTTCGAACAAGTTTGTCAGTCGACTGAGTTCCTCGCTTTATTTTAGCAATTAGTTTAATAACTATTGATCTGCTTTTACAAATATCAAGTATGAAGTTCATCTACATGTTTTTGAATGCTCACAGGAACTGATAATGTGACCATATGTCGTAGCTGAGTATACTCATGAGCATATTGTTTTATCATGCTTTTGTCGAATGATCAAGCAACATTATCATTATTTGGATATCATTTGGTTTTAGATATGTATATATACCAAATAAATTTGGACAAGTAGTTAGTTCAACATTATTTGTGAGCCATGAGGGAAGTTGAAAGGAAACACGAAAGTGCATCGGGGTCTCTCGTGTTTATTCTTCCCTGACCCAACAATGTGCAATAATCCCGTGAAAGGCTTTGCTTTGTCAAGTTTCCTTCTATCTTATGCCGTGGCTCAGATAATGTTCATCATATATTTATATATATATATATGATATATATATATATACATATATATATATATATATATATATATATCTATATATATATTATATATTATACAAACGCATATATATGTATATATACTTATAAATACATGCATACTGACACATATGCAGAATTTATTTTCAAATGTATGTGATCATGTTCCATTAATTTTCGACGGAAGACGAATGTTATCTGAAATGAATTATTTTTTCTTCTGTTTCAGGTACGTAGGATGTAATTTTGATGCTCTTCAAATGCCATGCCAGGTATGATCATTTAAGTTTTCTCGTAAAGGATGGTAGCATTTGGAAGTAAATGTTTAAGGTTTCACAGCGAAGACATGATCCACAGAGAGCCTAGAATTTGACAAGTATATATGAGACGTTCCCAATTTTTTGTGTTACTTTTAAGACCTAGCACAGCTCCCTGATGTTTAGACTATAGTAGCACTGTGACGCTTGACTCTTATCGTATAATGATTATGTCTCAGGAATTTCAGTAAGATATTTAAACGTTTTCCCATATATAATTGGGGAGAAGGGGAATGAGTATGTCATAATGCCTTCATAGAGGTACTAATAAGAAAGTTAAACAGAGTATCATCACGGTTTATTCAGAGATGAGTTTTTTTTATTAATTTTATTTTCCACCTGCTGGAATTTTTCTAATCTCTCTCTCTCTCTCTCTCTCTCTCTCTCTCTCTCTCTCTCTCTCTCTGTCAGCGCCCTTTTCGTATACCTCTTGCAAGGATCAGGTTCTCCTCCTCATGACTCTCGTGAGCAGATGCGAGGCTTGTGCTCATCGAGAGCGGAGCGTAATGAACAATTACCAGAGCCTTTTACAAATCGAGTTACAGCAGGCCGTTCATCCCATCTGGCTGGGCTGGTGGTGGATGTCTGAGGGAAAAGAACAGGAAAACGTTTTGCAAATGTGGAGGGGGAATGGTAAGGAAGTAGAATGGACTGAGAGAGAGAGAGAGAGAGAGAGAGAGAGAGAGAGAGAGAGGAGAGAGAGAACCAAGTCAACCGCAGCTTCTTCCGCTTCCTCTGAAAAGAACTAACCATTCTACTTTCAATCATGGTGGTTATGTTTATATAAACATTGCGAAATTATTTTAAAAGGTGCAGCAGCGATTGTTTTTTTTTTATTATTATTATTTTTTCATTAGCGCTTGCTTCTTTGCCCGAGTATGTAAACAAGTCTCAAAATTTTGCTTATTTTTCAAATCTCTTTCTGCAAGTTCTTGTTGCTCTTAAAGAAATTATGCTCTGGCACAATTTCATTTTTCATTTTGACTACCTTTGAGAATACCTACTTTGTTTCATGTCGGATCTTTTAATTTTCTTGAAAAAACTTTACATGCTGTCGTAAATTAAAAGTTGGAGAAAATATCAGTTAGGGCATTTATCGAAGTACTAATGTACTGCAACAGGGGAAGCAGGTTTCCGCGAGAAAAGGTTTGTACGCGTCATAGGGACTTTAACCTTTCTCTTTTAAGAATCCCTTTCTCAAGTAGAAAGGTCAGATATTTAATACTTTTAGTAGATAACGTGTGTGTGTGTGTGTGTGTATTTTTAGTTGAAACAGATTTATGACATTAAATATACAACCAAATTCATCATTCTCGAGAAAAATCACAGGAAATAAAAACAAGCTCATGTATTTTTTGTGAGGAAACACTGGAGTTTCGTAATGTGTTAGGTGTGGAAAAGGATAAAGTTGAAAAGAAATGGGATATTCCAGTGCCAGGACTTAGTTCCCTCTTTTATAGTAAATCATACTTTTTTATAATTTTTGGGAAAATCCAAGAATTAATATTTAGACTAGACTTTTCTAGGACTTTGAGGAAGTTCGAATGCGAGGGCGTGAATGCGGAAGGCTGACACTGTAGCAGTAGTATTGAAAGTCAATTAAAGCGCGGGAGTGCCTGTGCCTGCAAGATTGAGGTGAATGGCGCTTCTATGTAAGGGGTGGTTAACTTGTTGCTGATAAGAGTTCTGTATAGGTTAATGAAGCGGCTGCGAGATTGTGGAGAATTCTTGCGTATGTGTTGTCTTTGTTTCGGAATTCTCGGGATGAACGAGGCAGTAAATCTTTTGGGCGAAGGGTAAACGAAATTTCGTTCTATTTATTGGCGAAAATAGATATTGAGAAACTTCAATGTTATCGACTTCATATAATTGTTAAGGGAATGCTGTCAAGAGGTCAGGGTTACATTTTAAAGATATATAACACATACCTGGATTTTCTTGCAACTTGTATTTGAGACATTTGATCACTGATATTGTTGTTGATACGATTCCCGTAAATTCTGGGGTAGTTTAGTATTACGAAGGCTTGAGATTCTTAAAAAGACTGTCTTACTGAGGTAAGGTTGCAAAGGAAGGTTTGGAGGGCGGGCAGTATTGGCTGATCAAATCCATAGTTTGAGAGTGTACGAGTATGTGTTCGACTTCAAGTATTTGAACAAAATACATAAACTAATAAATGCCTTTACATAAGTTTAAAAGTAATGGTCTATCAAGTATCCGTTTTTGAAGACCAGGGAACGCTTTTCCAGGCTAACATGAGACGATGAAATGAAATGATTGTCAGATACAGCATTGGGATGTATAAATTTGTGTGGACTTTTAAACATCCATGAAAATCTTGAGTCTCTTTCATATTTCCTTGTCAGACATCGCAGTTCATTTTTAGTACTTTATTTCAAAGGCATGTGTAAATATATATTTCTTTCAGTTGTTTGTCTTTCCCTCCTATATTCAATTTTAAATATTTTATGTTTGAATTTATTCACGTTTCAGTTTATTCACTAATTCTGTTCTTGTCTGGATGTAATGAATTACCTTTTAATAGTCCAATTAATGGAAATTAACTGATTTACTTTGCTGCAACTCTCAAAACTTGGATTCATTCCGTTCGTAAAAATGCTGCGACATGAAATGCCAACGAAACCTTTATCTCCCTCTTTTTAGTATCAAATAAACTCTTGTTGTATAAATGTAGTGCATAAAGAACATATATTGACAAGAGAGAGAGAGAGAAAGACAGACTGGGTTATGTATATGCGTTTTAGATACAAGAGAGAGAGAGAGAAAGACAGACTGGGTTATGTATATGCGTTTTAGATACAAGAGAGAGAGAGAGAAAGACAGACTGGGTTATGTATATGCGTTTTAGATCTTTTTTTTTCTTTCGAAAGTTAACGTCCACTGAATCATTTTCTCTTTAAATGCAAAGTCTAATTGTTGGATTTTGTCAGGAAACATTCACTTTACTTTCTCCCGTGTCTTTCTTAGTCATTGCACTGGAATTGCACTTATGGTCCTTTCTCTATTTCACTGCATTGAAGTAGGAAAATTCGTTTATCACCGCTGATCCCATCTCATTCTCCTACCTTGTCCCTTACATAAAAAAACTAGCTCTCTCTCTCTCTCTCTCTCTCTCTCTCTCTCTCTCTCTCTCTCTGTTTTTGTATCAAAGGTACGTAACATTTTGATTCATTTGTAACTTTCTCTTTGAGTTATTGCAGCGTTGGTGATCCATCGGCAACTCCATTAGGAGGGTTCCAGTGCCATAGCGAGTCTCCTCTTTTCATTTAATACGCTTTTAATGGAAAAGTTGCTCTTAAGTAGGCCTCCCTCCATTGCCTTCTTTTGCGATTTGAGTTCTTTATTGATAATAATGGTTTACAGAAACTTTTGCTTAAGTTCTTTTGAAATTATTTTTAGTGCTCTCTCTCTCTCTCTCTCTCTCTCTCTCTCTCTCTCTCTCTCTCTCTCTCTCTCTCTGACGTCTACTTTATTATGGACTTTATTAGTAACCTGATTATCATGTTTGTATTGTTTTGAATGTGTAAATCTGAAGCTAATTTACTCGTATTTTTGTGTTTATTCTCCGTTACTCTATATTTTCCTTTGCTTTTATACTTTTACATTTTATGCTAGATAAATTTAACAACTTTTGTTTATAAAAGTATACATATTTTGTGACTTTTTATCAGTCATTTTTTTATGTATTGAATGGTTCATTTTTTCGTTGCTAATTTCTTACATGTACCAGGCCATTCCCTCATGGCTTTATTATTGAATTTCCTTTTTGTTTGGGCGTATGTGTTCGTATTTTTGTGTAATGAAAATTTCTCGTGTATTTATTTATTAAAGATTGTATATGTTGATGGCCATTTTGTGTGCTACTATACATCTTTAGATTATTCTTTGAAAATGTATTGCACTACTTTTTTTTAGACCTTCTTGCTGAATACTTAGTGTTCATTTGTGTCCACGAAAGACATAAAGTAGCTGTTAAAGAGGTATTGATTCTAAGTAGCCTCATCCCTTCTTCTCTCCTTCCCCCTTACTCCCCCTTACCCCACCTCCCCCTCCCTTGTTCTGATATCTCCTCCTCCTCTTGTGGTTGTGGTCCAAACCCCGTCGGTGGAACACTTGATCTTTAAGTTGGGTCGTGAAACTATGGATTAGTTTTAAAGTCGTCATGCTACCCGTATAAATATTAGTCCTCGTGGGCGAAAAAAAGTGCTATAGGCACTCATCAATAATGCCTCTCTCTCTGTAATTAGCCGACTTTAAGGACTTGGGAACTCTGATTTTAAGTGGAAACTTCGATTCCGATGTCTTTTTTTTGTCCTCCTCTAACATGCAATTCCTTTCTTCCGGAGACATTCTTGGATTCATGAACCTGGAGGATGCTCAGAATTCAAGACTTTGAAATAATCCATTTATTGTTTTGATAAAACGTTGCGTTCAGAGCTTTTCTGTTTTCTGTTCAGATTTCGGTTGACGGTATTTACGTTCATTACAGCTTTCCCCCCCCAGTGTTCTGTTTTCAGTATTCCAATGAAAGTTGTTCACGTCTAACACTTTTATCCCACCAAAATATTTTTATCTCCCTTTTTTTGAGAATCATTTTAATTTGCTTGGGTTTGGGCTCCTTGTCTAATTTCATCTATTTTTGTTTTTCTCGTGTATTTTAAAGAGAAGGTTTTCTTTTCACTTAAAAATGTGCGTGCATTGTTCTCCTTTATATTTCGAGTGTACGTTTCATTCTATTTCAGTACTGGATAACACAGAAATGAGACTTATTGCAGCTCAGAAATTCACTTTGTGTGTGTGCATACTGAAGAAACATAATGTAGTAATTTGATGAGGAGTTTTGCGTGGTTATTCGTCAGTGTGCTTTTAAAAGTATCGTATCGTAATTCTATTGTTAATTCACGAGTAATAGTTGATCTTAGAGTATGTAGCTGAATGTAAAGAAAGAAATATTTGGTATTTTTCAGAAGGTAAGGAAGTCAATGGAGATTGCTTTCAAGAGGCGGTCAATGTGACCGCAGATTTTTAATAAGGAAACAGAAATCAGAAATCCCTGTTAAGAGTGATTGAAAATGTTCAGTGAAGTGAGAAGGAAAGGAAAAATAGCCGGAGAAAAGTAATAAAACCTCTGTGGATGGACTGCATGAATGAGGTAAGGCATTCTAAACGGAATTAGTTGTACAAGTGGGCATTAAATGTAGTAATCAGCCCTAGCAGTCTTCAAGAGCAACCCAATAATAGTAATAAGTACTCAATGTTAGGAATGTTTGAAGTTGAAATTTAAGAATTCCTTGATGTTAAGAATGAGCATTGGATATAGTTGCGTATGAATGCTAAAGTCGAAAAGAGACTTCGTGGGACTACTTTTTCAGTGGGGGGAACCCCCCCTCCCCTGTCCCTAATCGGGGTAGGACTGCTGATGAGGCTACTGGGAGCGGGTCATTTGCAGTCGTTAGGAGGCTAATGCAACCTGATGATGACTTGCATCATTGCATAAGCAACAGAGGAAAGGAATGTTTGTGAAAAATTATCCCATTTTTCCACTTTTTTCTCACTTTTTGCTCTTCACCGATTGAGGTATGACCCGGCGTAATTGCGCCTTTTATCTGATTCCTGTGCTTTTGTTTCGGTTTGTGTTAACGGTATCATTGTAGGATGATCGTATGAGTGACGTGAATAGCATCTGTTTGCAGACTGCATGAGTTCTTGTTCGCATTACCCTGGACTATTTTCACTCATTCATGATGGCTTTAAAGTCTTGTAGTGCCATTCGATTTGCTGAGATTTCAGTAACGTGTTTTATTTTAATCACTATTTTTATTTAGAAGAAGTTTCTCGACTACATTAACTTCTGAATTGTAATGTTCTTAAACTTTGACATATCTGTTTTCGAGCCTCCGTCATTTGGATTTTAATTCAGCAAGTTTGCAAACTGTCATGACATGTTAGCAAAGAACTAAATATTCTAAGATTTTTAATTAGAGTTTTATTGTGAATGATGGATGTGAAAAGTTAGAATTTGTGAATTATGAATGTGAATAGTTAGGATTTGTGAATTATAGATGTGAATCGTTAGGATTTGTGAATTATGGATGTGAACAGTTACAATAATAATCAGTCCCATCTCAGTATGGAAATTCTTTCTCGTTATTAGAGCTTAGACATTTTTAAAGAACGGTCTAAAAATCTCTGCAACAAGTTAAAAACTATAATAAAAGTTGAATTTTTGCGCGCAAACAGAGGAAACACTCAGGTGACACTTGGTCTTGGGAGCTTCAAATGTGGGCCATTTTTAAAACGGCATTGGTAAATCTAAAATGTTGAATGAAAGTCGAAAATATGGAAAAACAAATGTAAGGGTGGACTCCACAATATTCCCTGTGAAATATGTTTGAATATTTATTTGAACCTATCCAATTCCGTATTTGGTTGCAGGTACTCTCAGTATACCATAATTAATGCTCTCGATGCTACATCCTACATATGTAATTTGATCCGATGAAAAAAGTTGTAGAAAGGAAGCTCAGTGTTTGTAGTTATAAGTTCCTCGCTGGACGAGTGGGTTACTTGCTTTCCTACTGATTCGAGAGTTCGATTCCCCGCTTTGCTAGCGTGGAATTAGAAGAATTTATTCCTGGTGATTAGAAATTTATTTCTCGATAAAATGTGGTTCGGATCCCACCATAGGCTGTAGTTCCCGTTGCTAGGTAACCAATTGCCCCCCAGCCACGTAAAAAGTACTTAATCCTTGGGGCCACCACAGGAGCACTGATAATCAGCTCAGTGGTCTGGTAAAACTAAGGTATACTTAACTTATTTGTAAAGATATAATACATCTATATAAATCTATATAATACATAATGATATCGTGATCGCATTTTGGAAGATAAAATTGAGTTAATGGTCAACTCTTACTTCCTGAATGGTGGAATCGAACGATTGTAACATTCTGCGTGGTACTGTTTCACACTCTGAACAATACGGGATTTGCAAAGTATAACAATCTGTTATGAATGTAAAGTTGATCTTATTTTGTTGAAAGACTTTTAACGCCTCTTCTCTTTTTGAAGGCTTATACTTTTTCGCAGTTGAGAAACGATTGAAATGTTTCCAAATATTGATAACGAATGCAGACGTTCACTGAGTCTAGACATTTATCATTTGTAGGTATATATATATATATATATATATATATATATATATATATATATATATATATATATGTATATATATAGATATGTATATATATATATATATATATATATATATATATATATATATATATGTAGTATATACATATATGCTTACAAATGATAAATGTCTCGACTCAGTGAACGTCTACATTCGTTATCAATATTTTGAAACATTTCAATCGTTTCTCAACTGCGAAAAAGTATAAGCCTTCAAAAAGAGAAGAGGTGTTAAAGTCTTTTCAACAAATTAATATCAACTTTACATTCATAACAGATTTTATATATATAAATCTATAATCTATAATATAATAATATTATAACTACATATATATATATTATATATATATAATATATAATATATATATATTATGTCTGTATATATGTGTATGTATGTATATATATATATATATATATATATATATATATATATATATATATATATATATATATGATAGAGAGAGAGAAAAAAAAAAATCTCTCGGAGTTTTAAGAGAGATCGAGAATGAGTAGTTTACCGAAAAAATAGTGATTAAAATCTCAGCATAGCCATCTCTGAACATTTCATTCCTTTGAGGCATTATCATGCTGAGAAAACAATGAAAGTTAAAAAGATATCTGATAGTTGTTCTTTATCAAAAGAAAGGGTATATTGAAATTTCTCATCGATATACTTTGAGTATAAACTCTTCGATATATAGACTCTCTCTCTCTCTCTCTCTCTCTCTCTCTCTCTCTCTCTCTCTCTCTCTCTCTCTCTCTCTCTCTCTCTCTCTCCTCTTTTTGGTAATTAACTTTT
>NC_087200.1:158803753-158808753 GCF_015104395.2 Macrobrachium nipponense
TGTCCAAGAAAAAAGCTGAATTATTGCTTTGCGAAATGGTTGTTCTCTGGCCGACGAAACACGCTGAATAATGTTACAATGAAGTTTCAGTGAGTTTTCATGAGTTTTCAGTTGATGAAGTTGTATAGATAGGTTACCGAAATGGTGCAAAGGAGATGACTATGCACAAGTGATGCCAGTTTCTGTCTCGTGTGGTTCATCTATTTAATTATTTTTCGATAATCTTCATTTAGTCAATGCAGACCGCCTTTATTTGTTATAGCTTTGTTATTATGCGTTTCATTTGTTTTCCCATAGGTGGCCATTTTGACTTGCCTGATTTTACATTTTAATTTTAACTAATAAAACTTATTACGTTTGTATTTTCTCATTTTCACCGCTTTTACATGTATACAGTACTTGAATATTGTTGTGAAAAATGTTTTCGTTAACTCAATGACTCAGATTCACGTATTTTGGTCGTGATTGTGTATTTGTGCAATTACTATACCAATAATTTTGCTTTAGTTCTATCAGTGTGATTTACTTGAAAAAAAAAAGTATGCTTGGATATCTTCGGGAGTTAAGTAATGATTTTTATTTATTTATTTATTACTTTTTCTTTTATATTTTGTTCTTATATGATAATAGTTGAGTTAATTCCACCAAGCGCTCGAATCTAATTAACTCGGTAATTATTACGACTCTTTGAATGAAGTCTACACACGGGTAGTTGTTGGGAGAAGACCGGAGGGGAGAGGCTTAAAGTTCCTCTGACTAGAAGGTTTTCGTTTCACCAAGACTGATGTTCAAACGCGGTCATCAAAACAAAGCTTTTGCGAGTGAGGTTTTGTCGTGCAAACTGCATACATAGACAGGTGTACACACAAACACACACACACAGACACACACACACACACATATATATATATATATATATATATATATATATATATATATATATATATAAAAGTCATATCACATTACCGTGATGCGTATACATACATCGAGCTACAATGTCCTTTAACATCTAATTCGCTCTACCTCGGAATTAATATATTTTCATATATGCTTAACCGAAGGGGAATTTTTCTTTATGATAATAGATTTGCCTGTACCTGGACGCGAACGCAGGAGACATTCAAATCCAGAGCTTCACTGACGTGCCTGGATTTGAATGTCTCCTGCGTTCGCGCCCAGGTACAGGCAAATCTATTAGCGTAAAGAAAAATTCCCCTTCAGTTAAGCATATATGAAAAATATATTAATTCCGAGGTAGAGGCAAATTAGATATTAAAGGACATTGTAGCTCGATGTATATATAATATATATATATATATATATATATATAATGTGTGTGTGTGTGTGTGATATATATATGTGTGTGTGTGTGTGTGTGTGTGTGTATGTATACTATATATATATATATATATATATATATATATATATATATCATATATATATATGTGTCTGGTAGCAAGAGGAAGTAGATCTTAACGGGTAGGGCGTTAGAGGAAGTGAAAATGCTGAGACTACTCTTGCGGCACCGCTTTACACATCCAACGTTCTGTGCGTAATCCGGACTCCTTGGCTTAGTAACTTTCTTTTCCTTTTGACGCCTTTGTTTTCTTTAAATTCCTGTAGCTTTACCTCTTGTAAGCGGCTGCTGCATAGCTCCCTGTGGTGTAATACCTCGTCTCCCTTCGGAGCAATACGACAATACGTCCTCTTTTTCAAATTCACTTTGTCTTTCCATAAAGGACTGGGTTAGGTAAGAATAGTAGTGAATTAACCTTATCCATAGTTTTTAAATAAAACACTTAGATGTTTGGTTAAGAATCAGAAGCTGTCCAAGAACCCTTGATTTCCAATATTAGTTTTCTTGTAAAGAAAAAATAATTACTGATTCAAGATACATATTATGTCAAAAAAAGTAAAACTCTTGAACAGGAAGTAGAAAGTCAGGATCTCTCTCTCTCTCTCTCTCTCTCTCTCTCTCTCTCTCTCTCTCTCTCTCTCTCTCTCTCTATCGTTTTATTCAGGACTATATTCACACTCGTATTTTGACGCAAGTCTTTATTCGGTAGATATATCTACCCACAGCAGAATTTATCATAAGAACCACCACAAGTTCTCAGTGCTTTAGAAATTGGAATAGAATTTCCCGTAAGGAGAAGCTCGAACAAATGGAAATAGTGACCCCACAGAATGGTTCCTCCACCGAAAAGAGGAAAGAGAGTTGTTGTTAAGGGGAGACAGGGAAACAAAGTTCGTTTGACTTCCAGAGAAATAAAAAGTGAAGCCACATACGGCAAAATGTGTTAGTGTGGGGGACCTACGGAGCGAGGGTTTCGCATCACTATTCCGCCACTAACCCACAATAACGGGGAGTTTTATAGCTTGAAATTACAGCATGCCGGTGCTCAAGTTGTGGAGTTTTGATGCATTGGCTAAAATTACACCAGGGGCAGTGTGCGTGTGTGTGTGCGCGCGCGCGCCGGGCGTTTGAGTGGCAACATACTCGGTATGTATTATACATTGTCTTCTCCATAATGTAAGTTTAGGATGATTCGTTTTAGAATTTGCGTGTTTCCTGTACGGAGAGTTATTGTCGTGATTTTCACCCCATTTATTTCGTTTAATTCCTTTGGGTAAGGGACAACTTTTAGGAGACGTGGAAAGGGCGGCAGTGCAGCATTCGTGTTTTCGTTGCTTTGCAGTTTATGAAATATATAAGGGTGATTCGAGAGTGTTTTGGGTCCGAAAGTAAAACGGTCTTTGTGGATGTAGTCTGATGTTATATGCTATTTTTCGAGACCAGGTATTCTTCAGCAGAGAAACTGAATCAATAAATAACATGTGGGCTCAGCCGAGGAATGAATCTGTTGCTAGCCGTCTTGTCGAGGATGAAGAGATTTTCTATTCTTCCTTTTCTCAAACATATTTGACATTCATTTCTATGTCCCCGCTCCCAAGAACTTTGCCTTCTCCCCCATTCAACTTAGATTGAGGGGGACTCTTGGAACTTTCAAGAACTCGAACCTTCCACTTTTTCATTTCATATCCTTAAGAAATTCTCTCTCTCTCTCATTTGTTTTCCTGTCCTGTTCCCTCTTGCACATTTTCCATGGTTCTCGAGTGTCCCCATTCCCCCTTCTCTCACCATTCCTCTCATCTTCATATCCTCATCATTCGCACGCTTTCTTTTGTCGTACACTCTCTCTCTCTCTCTCTCTCTCTCTCTCTCTCTCTCTCTCTCTCTCTCTCTCTCTCGACCTTCCCTTCCTCTTCACTCGTCATTACTGCTGGTCGATGTCTCAAGTATAGGAGACCTCTCGTTGAGGAATCACTGTAGTATCTTTTAATTGGCAAGCTGTCTTTGGTGTGAGTGTCACCTCTGTCATTCCCTGATGTGCCAGGCTGCATTTAGATACACGGAAAGACAGGGAACCTTTCAGATTCTCCAAAGAGAGAGGGAGTCACGTTTTCCATCCGAGATGTCCCTGCGAATTTCGTAGTACCTTTTCTACAATGTCCATTTTCGTCATCTTGAATTGGCGCCACCACAATCCTGTATTTGAGATCTGTAGATTTGGTTTTTATTCCTTCGTACCTTTTTCCTGCTGTTTTGATGTATCAAGAACATCCTTTTTCATCTATTGAATTTACATTTCTTGATGTGTTTAATTTTATTGTTCACATATCCTTTGTTTTTAATTCATGAATTCAATAGGCATAAGGTGTAGGCATGTGAAAAAATGCTCCAATCGTTTCCCTGTTTTTCTTACATTGTTTCTGACTTCACATATTCTGTCGAAAACGTTGGGCCAAAAATACAGAAGAGAGAGAGAGAGAGAGAGAGAGAGAGAGAGAGAGAGAGAGAGAGAGAGAGAGAGCCAGCCCGGTGTTAGAGTGAAAATATCAGGACAGAATAACCTCGGTATCTCAGTCGGTTGCCAGAATGTTTCCCACGAACTTCCACTTTCCATTCCATGTTATCCAATATCTCACGAATTTGAGGGGAAAGTGGGAGAAAGAGAGAATAGAGAGTAACCTTTGATCGCTCCTTATGCAACTTTCTTCATTATTGCAATTATTTACTGTATGTGCACGACATGAAGAATAAAACGATATCCAGACGTTATGAAGAATTAAAATATCCAGATTTTGTATGAAACGGTCTATTTTGAAAAGATCTTATCGTGTCATCAGGTTTTATTTTACGTATCACAGTTCAGTGATCCTTGAGGTTACAGGGAAGCTCGTGTGATTGAAATAAAAGAACTTTAGTATTATGTGACTGTTTGTCACAGTAAGTTCAAAACATACAAAGACAGTACGAATAGCATATTACTGATGATCATGAATCGCTAATGCTTATATGTTAAACACGTTCGTCTCTGTCTGTGGCATACTTACGATTGTGATTTTTCAAGTTGTCGTGACCTGAGACGACGAACTACCATAATCAATGTACTTCGTGAGCAACGTAGACGTTGGCAATGTGCAAAGTACTGAAATGTTATATGGAAGTACCGCAGACTTGCTATTATTACTAGCAGATCGCAATTACTATGTAGTGTATAGAGGATGATTAAAATCTTATGTATTATTGAAAGTTTATTACTCAAAATTTTTAGTAATTATTTGATAAATAGTAGTATTTGGGTATTATATTTAATCTTCTTTTTTCAGGTCATTTTGTGACTTAAGTATTATAACAGTAGTTGGAAAGCTGGAAATTTAGCTAACGTACCAGTAAATAACCGGACTTATTTTGTACGTAGAAATAACCTAGGGTTGCTCATAATTTTGAAAAAGAGTAGTTCTGTGTCTCGATCATGTTTAGGAATGCCTGTATTTAGGCGGAGAGAAAACCAAGAAAAGAAAATAACACACAAATCAGTGGAAATTAACAGGAACACACGTTGGAAAAATAAGGCGATAGCAAATTTTTTTTTAAGTGGTAATAAAATTTTCTTAAATTGCAAATCGAGCAACACTTCTTACTAAGACACATT